>NC_091310.1:17152240-17174740 GCF_038502225.1 Cherax quadricarinatus
AGATAAGAAGGGAGGCCCAAAGACAATATGAAAATGACATAGCAGCGAAAGCCAAATCTGACCCGAAACTGTTGTACAGCCACATCAGGAGGAAAACAACAGTCAAGGACCAGGTAATCAGGCTAAGGAAGGAAGGAGGAGAGACAACAGGAAATGACCGGGAAGTATGTGAAGAACTCAACAAGAGATTCAAAGAAGTGTTCACAGAGGAGACAGAAGGGACTCCAGAAAGACGGAGAGGTGGGGCACACCACCAAGTGCTGGACACAGTGCACACAACCGAGGAAGAAGTGAAGAGGCTTCTGAGTGAGCTAGATACCTCAAAGGCAATGGGGCCAGATAACATCTCCCCATGGGTATTGAGAGAGGGAGCAGAGGCGCTATGTGTACCCCTAACAACAATATTCAATACATCTATCGAAACAGGGAGATTGCCTGAGGCATGGAAGACAGCAAATGTAGTCCCAATCTTTAAAAAAGGAGACAGACATGAAGCATTAAACTACAGACCAGTGTCACTGACATGTATAGTATGCAAAATCATGGAGAAGATTATCAGGAGAAGAGTGGTGGAACACCTAGAAAGGAATGATCTCATCAACAGCAGCCAGCATGGGTTCAGGGACGGGAAATCCTGTGTCACAAACCTACTGGAGTTCTATGACATGGTGACAGCAGTAAGACAAGAGAGAGAGGGGTGGGTGGATTGCATTTTCTTGGACTGCAAGAAGGCGTTTGACACAGTTCCACACAAGAGATTGGTGCAAAAACTGGAGGACCAAGCAGGGATAACAGGGAAGGCACTACAATGGATCAGGGAATACTTGTCAGGAAGACAGCAGCGAGTCATGGTACGTGGCGAGGTGTCAGAGTGGGCACCTGTGACCAGCGGGGTCCCGCAGGGGTCAGTCCTAGGACCAGTGCTGTTTCTGGTATTTGTGAACGACATGACGGAAGGAATAGACTCTGAGGTGTCCCTGTTTGCAGATGACGTGAAGTTGATGAGAAGAATACACTCGATCGAAGACCAGGCAGAACTACAAAGGGATCTGGACAGGCTGCAGAACTGGTCCAGCAATTGGCTCCTGGAGTTCAATCCCACCAAGTGCAAAGTCATGAAGATTGGGGAAGGGCAAAGAAGGCCGCAGACGGAGTACAGTCTAGGGGGTCAGAGACTACAAACCTCACTCAAGGAAAAAGATCTTGGGGTGAGTATAACACCAGGCACATCTCCTGAAGCGCACATCAACCAAATAACTGCTGCAGCATATGGGCGCCTAGCAAACCTCAGAACAGCATTCCGACATCTTAATAAGGAATCGTTCAGGACCCTGTACACCGTATACGTTAGGCCCATATTGGAGTATGCGGCACCAGTTTGGAACCCACACCTAGCCAAGCACGTAAAGAAACTAGAGAAAGTGCAAAGGTTTGCAACAAGACTAGTCCCAGAGCTAAGAGGTATGTCCTACGAGGAGAGGTTAAGGGAAATCAACCTGACGACACTGGAGGACAGGAGAGATAGGGGGGACATGATAACAACATACAAAATACTGAGAGGAATTGACAAGGTGGACAAAGACAGGATGTTCCAGAGATTGGACACAGTAACAAGGGGACACAGTTGGAAGCTAAAGACACAGATGAATCACAGGGATGTTAGGAAGTATTTCTTCAGCCACAGAGTAGTCAGTAAGTGGAATAGTTTGGGAAGCGATGTAGTGGAGGCAGGATCCATACATAGCTTTAAGCAGAGGTATGATAAAGCTCACGGCTCAGGGAGAGTGACCTAGTAGCGATCAGTGAAGAGGCGGGGCCAGGAGCTCGGACTCGACCCCCGCAACCTCAACTAGGTGAGTACAACTAGGCGAGTACACACACACACACACACACACACATATATATACATACACACACACATACACACACACACACACACACACACACACATATATATATATATATATATAAATATATATAAATATATATATATATATATATATATATATATATATATATATATATATATATATATATATATATATATATATATATACACATCGTGCCTAATAGGCAAAACTGGTCAATTAGCAAAAACTCATTTAAAATTAAGTCCTTTCTAAAATTTTCTCTTATACGTTTAAAGATATATTTTTTTCATTAATGTTAATGTAAAAATTTATAATTTTGCACCAAAAGAATCTTACCTAACCTTATAACAAGCGCAATTTATTTTAGCCTAATCCAACTAAATATATTTTAGATACGTTTACAATAATTTAATACTAAACAAACACAATGAAATATATTTTTTTCGTTAGGTTCAGGATGACTTTTGCGAAATTATTGCATACACAAATTGTCGCTTGTCTTATATGGCAGGATAAGCGTTGCTGTTTAAGCCAAGATCGCAAGTTTTACCTATTCGGCACGACCTATATGTGCAAAACAACCACTGTGAAAAGAAAGTGAAATTACAAACGCTTTCGTGATTTCTCACATTATTAAGTTCCTTGATAATGTGAGAAATCACGAAAGCACTTGGAATTTCACTTTCCTTTCACAGTGGTTGTTTTGCATATTCTGATATCATCTGTTTATATATATATATATATATATATATATATATATATATATATATATATATATATATATATATATATATATATATATTCATCATCTTTGATACATTGTGCCATTGTATTCATGTTTATGTTTTTTTCTGTAAATGTATTTTGTTTATTAATAAATGTTCACATAGAATATAAATATAGGGGGTGGTAGGAGAAGAAAATATTCAAACAGCTCCGGGGAGGACCTTGAGTTTTCCCTGAGGTACGTTTATTGTCTTCTCTGAGGATGAGGGTCCCCATTCCAGCTATAGAGGTGGTACTTCCCTATATAAAAAATATATATATATAATATATATATATATATATATATATATATATATATATATATATATATATATATATATAATATATATATATATATATATATATATTGTGCCGATAGGTAAAACTTGTGATTTAGGCTTAAGCCTAAATTTGAGGTGGGGAGCTGTAATCTGGGCCAACATTTTTGTTATACTATGTTAAGTGTAGCGGCTCATCATTATAAAGCACATTTCAAACTGTTTTCAAAAACATATATTTTTCAGTTTAAAATAAGCCCAGTTGAAGTCGATCCTATAAAGTCACTGAACTATAAATTAACAAATATTTACCGGCATAATGACTTGGTGATTGTTAGATGTGAGTTATAACACCCACATATGATTTTAGAACCTCTTAAATGTTTTCGAAACCAGTTTAAAAAGAGTTTTAATAAAATGTCACTCAAGTTAGAGCTGCTTAACAAATGCCATCCTAAGGAATGCCAGCCATATCCTCCTCCATATTAAAAATTTTGGATCACCGTATGACAGGAAACATCTTCCTGGGTGTAACGAACCCTGGGTATAACGAACCCTGTGAGAAAGTTTTGTTGCACTGATTTTTAGAGCGATCCAACCACAGAATCACAAACAAATATACAAATGGTCAGTCAGTCTAACAAAAAAACACGCAAACGAAAAATTTCAAATATTTATACGAGTTACAGTGTACTGAAGTGACACTTAGAATAGGAAACTTAAAAATACATTAATGAAATCGCTACGTAAATGTTTTGTCGAACGATAACTTATGAAAAACATACTTTGTATGTAAGGAAGAGACACGTGCATAAAGACCAAGTATTTATATGGGCAACACGCTGCTCTAACTAAATATTTAACAAGTCATACTGTACTAAATTCATCGTATGAGTTGATTCTAATTCTCGTGAGAAGATAAAGCTTTATTAAAGTGAAACGTTGACCAAATATAAGATTGTTCTGCCATACTTGCTTCTCTATCCTGTCTTATCGGCACGACGCCCTTCACTCTGTATTTCGTGCATGTCAACGATACCTAGCTTCGACTTTCAACAAACTTGTTAATGCCATGTTTTAAAAGCATGAATTTTGTTACGTGTTTCACCACATTTCAGCATCAAACATGTCTGTTCTATTACTGTTATATTATTATAATTCACGTACCTGAGAATATTGTTGGTAGTGTTTGCATAATGTGTTATACGTGACATGTATTACTTACAGTTAAGTTGTTTGCTTAAAAGTATGTGTAGAATGCCAAGAAAGGCGGCAATATCTTATGTTGTTTTGAACATAATTTTCATTCATGGTCTCTTTACAAGACATTAAAAGAAATATATTACCATTTTGGCGTCTTGGGGACACCAGACTAAGTTGAAAAGTTTTGCCTAAGTAACGATGAACAGTATATTTCTTACTGTAACAAGAAAGGCAGTAAGTATTCAGCGTTGAGCACAGCAGTGGGAGGACGAGAATCACGGGGAAGATGGGCGACCTGGAGCGGCAGAAGTGTTGGAGCGTTAGTGGGTGGGGAAAGCAAAGTTCTCACAGGGTGGGTGTCGGTGGAGAGGAGCAATAGAAAAGTGATAAGGGAAACGACTGGTGGGAGCAGTGGGAAGGTGGTGCTAAGCGATAAGGAACTTAAAAAGAGCGTGTGAAATAGAGGCATTGGGACAAGTGTGTAGAAAGGAGATCCTTGTTGGTGGATGCTCTCCCCCCACCCCCTCTCTCTCTCTTACACAGGGTTTGACAAGGTTAGGACAAGGATCCTTAACTTTACTGACAAGCTATTGACAAGTTAAGGATTCCTAACTTTATTGACAAGCTAAGAGATGTTACCTACATCAGCTCATTTGAAAGCATTTTTGTTGTTATGAAACATGCAAGTAGGGGACAGAATGAAGTTGGAGTCATCTTTGGGCCAGCATTTCATTTGATCAACTGACTTTATCTCTTTGATATCGTTATGCTGTATGAACGTGCTCCAGACTCGAGTCATCCTGGGGATAAATGATCTCAGATGAAGTGATGTTCTGGAGAAGGGTACAGCCAGAGTGAAGCTGCTGCTCTTTTGCCCGTCTTGTAGTATAGAAACTTGCTTCTCGCTGTCCTCGAAGTGGAGCCAAGTGTGGTACTTTGACAATGTTTGCTTTGTGCCTTTGTGCGTACTTGTGACTTTGTGCTTACTTGTGTCTCATACTGAATCCTGCAATCTTGCTCCGGCATTATCATCATTTCTTTGAACCATTCATCTACAATCATCATTTGTGTTTTCTCAAGTGCAAATGTTTGCTCCTATCAGTTTCCCCAAGCTGATATAGCTTAGCTGGTGATTGATGTAGCTTAGAGTAGCTGGCATTTCTTCACTGGGAATACCCAGTGCTTGCAGTTTTGCTAAGAGGCCCTGGTGCCACACTCGATCGAAAGCACCAGCAATGTCCAGTGCTACCATACAGCTGACTTTGGATTCATTCAGTGACTGGTGCCATTTAGTGGAGAGGTTTAACTACAGATCAGCAGCAGAGTAACATTTCCTGAAGCCATATTGACGGTCACAAAGTAGTGTGTGGTAGTTAAAAAACTCTGTAATTTGTCTTGAGATTATTGTTTCAAGGAGCTTGTCAGTGATTGATAGGAGTGACACTGGTCTGTAGTTGCTGATTTCTGCTCTGCTCTTCTTTTTGTGAACAGGGACTATATTTGCCTCTTTCCACAGCGAAGGCCATTTACACTGTACTAGGCAGTGCTGAAAGATGCGAGTTGGAGGTGTTGCTAGCTGGCCTGTACATCTTCTCAGCAGTCTTGGGCTCATCTTGTCTGGGCCCACAACCTTTTCTTGGTCAAGCGATTGAAGAAGATGCACCTCCTCCTGCCTTATTGTCACCACTGACAGTTTTGACACAGTTCTTACAGCTAGCCAAGGAGGGTCCCTTGCTGGATCAGGAACTTGCATTTTAGTAGCAAAGTCTTCGGCAAAGAGGTCTGCTTTCTCTTGCCTGCTGGTAAAGGTGGTCCCATTCTGCCGATTTAGAGGTGGAATAAGTTCATCAAGCAGATAACCTTGTCTGTCCTTGACCAGGGACCACCAGGTTTTGGAGCCTATTCTACCTGATGCTAGGTTTTTTTTTGTGTCCACCTACCACTTAGAGATGGCCCACTTTTGAACTTCACCCATGTGCCTAGAAGTTTGCATGTGCAAGTCGCAGATGAAATGGGGGTAGGTATTACAACCCAGGTACTCAAAGGCCTGTTATCCTGGGTGTAAAGGGAGCAAAATAAACACAGCAGAAAAACCTTGAATTATATTATCCTTCAAGTATAAACAGAAGTATGTACACTATATATACTATGTACAGCAATAGGTATTAGTATATGCCATGGTAATAATCAAGGCAGAACAGCAGCCAATGAGAGCAGACCACCGTGCTTCAACCAGCAGTAGAATGAAAATGGCAAGGGTGAAAAGGTGAGTTGTAACCGCTTCACCTTCACAATTGCCATTTCCACATGTGATTGGCTGAACCTAGATACTGATCTGACGATGGGGCTCCGTTGGATCGTCAGACCCTTAGCATCTAGTTCGCTGCTTGGCGAGGCAGCCTAGGTGAATGTGTTAACATGCTCCGAATAAAGATTGCATACTCTTTGCATGCAGCACCCCCACCCCAAGAGGGCTCAGGACTAGGCTTCCACCTCAATGGATGAAAGTGCCGCCATGGCACAGTATAATGGAACCGCCTTTCCTCTCAACCATCCAACTCATTAGGTAGAGCTCAGCTTTTATCACGATATGAAGCCAAACTCTAAACTTAGAGCGAGACAGAAGACAGTAGGGCTAACATAGGTCCAAGATACCTGTGGAAGGTAGCAGAATATCTCCTCACTAAAAAAAAACACATAATTAAATATTCATTATAAACAAAAGGGGGAAAGAGAGCTAAACATAATTTTACCCAAAGTCCCTAACACATCCTAACCTAATATATGCCGGATAAAGAATCAGCCAGTGTATTTTCTTTGCCGGCGATGTGACAACTTTTTATGTTGTACGGTTGCAGTCCGATGCATCACCTCATGAGTCTTACGTTATGGCTCTTCATATGTTGTAGGTAGACCAGAGGATTATGGTCACTATAAACTGTGACCACATGAGAGGTCTGGCCCACATACACTTTAAAGTGCTCCAAAGCCAGTATCAGAGAGAGGGCTTCTTTTTCAATTGTGGAGTAGGCCCTCTGGTGCAGCTGATATTTGGTGGAGTAGTAACCACAGGCTGCAACCCACCGTCCACAGATTTCAGAAGTACTGTTCCTACCCCACACTCACAAGCATCAATCTGTCATGTAAAGGGTTTGGAGCAATCAGGAGATAAGAGAATAGGTGCAGTACAAAGGAGTAATTTGGCTTTACTAAAAGCCTCTTGACATTCTAACTTCTATAAAATCCTACTATACCTAAGAAACGTTGGAGGAATTTTCTATCCTGAGGTACTGGATAGTTTTTAATGGCAAGGTTTAGAGTTTCCAACATCTACATTATGATTTCCTAGTGAACATTTTTTTCGGAACATCCGAAAAGTATCATCAGGGTAAGATTGTAGGAGCGCATTTACACCTGTTACTTAATTCTTAGACAGCCCCACCATTAAAGGGCTGGGGTCCTTGAGGATGACCGAATTGGGAAGTTTTACATTATGTCAGAAATAGAGTGCAAAGAGTAAGGGTCATCTACAGAGGCAGAGGATAGAGTCTGTATTGAGACTTTATCTGGTGTATTAAATGCTTTAATTTGATTAATGTGATAGGTTTTAGTTTTTGAGGTCTTGTCAAGGGGAGACACTACATAATTTACATCAGATAATTTACTTACAATTTGCATAGGTCCCTTAAATCCAGCTTTTAAGGTGTGGCCAAGTATAGGTTCCTGTACCAACACCTTGTCTCCTTGATGGAAGCAGCGAAACTCTGAATTTCTCTCATACCTCTGTTTCATCATGTTTTGAGCTGCCTTTAAGTTAACCTTATCCAACTGACGTGCCACTTGCAGCCTTGAAGAAAGGTTGTAGAGTGTTGAGTAAACATCTTCCATCCATCCTTCCTTGAACACCGATTAAAGGTGTTCCCGAATGATTATAGATGGCAGATATGCAACACTGAAGTAGAAGGGGGCTCTCATCTCTGAACTGGAAGGGGGCATACGATTCTCTCTTGAAGTGGGTGTTCAGTGTGGTGGTTCTGGGTAACTGGTGTTGACATGGTGGAAACTTTGTGTGGTGGAATGACGAATCGGGTTATGATTAATGGCAAATTAGTAACAGGGTTTGTAATGATAAATGGATTGAGGCAGGGTTGTCCAGTGTCACAAATAACATTTACATGGTTTTATTGGGTGGATTCGGGTCTGGTGGAACAGGTTTCTTACGAGTTGCAGACAGGATGTATCCTTTGATCATTCGTAATATTGATGTTAAACCTATGTTTTTTAATGAGTGTTCAAGGTTGAACGAGTTACAGGAAGTGGTTGCAACATATGAGGTAGGGGACATGGTGGGAGGTGAATGTTAGCAAGTTGATCAGAGGGTTGGGTGCCTGGGGAAGCACGAGGCCACTGAAAATTTGTTTTAATCAGTTTGCTAATGACAGGTTTTAATGAGGATGGTTAACTTGGAATTTGTTCAGATGGTAGCGTGAACAGCTTAGGACTTTATCGCTTACATCATCTTACTCTTTAGCAGAGGGCGATTGTTCTGAATATGTTACTGTACAGCAAGGCTCTTTATAGGTGGGGGTCTTCAAGACCGGTTGTAAGAGGTGAGTGTATGGAACGTCGTGTAGAACATTTTAGGAAAGGAGAGCTGGTCGATTGTTTGAAGTTATTGCAACGTTAATGTTGTTACCAGAACCATACAGGGTCCAGGTTCGAAGGTTGTATGGAATCTTCACGTGCATATTTTTACTTGCTCGATGTTATTGTTCTGCTTCTATACATTGATCGTATGAAGCTCTTATGTAACATGCGATACATTTTCTTCTCTCTATCAAAATATATCAGTGAAGTTCTTAAAGCATTAAAAAGTTACAAGCGTACTATAGGTTCAATCTTAGTTATTGTCTAGAAATAGATAAGCATATGTGTATAAAAAATTTCCTATGCATCATACTCTATGTTAAGTGACCTATATAGTACTTCAGACGATCAGGCGAACATACATGTAGAAACTGCAACTACCATTAGATGAATAATATGCAGTTATGAGCAACATGCGACGAGCACACGTTATAATGTAAACATGTACACACGATCAAAGCTCGCCCAAAAACATTGCTATGCAAGACATAAAATACTAAATGTTGAAATATGTATGGCATAAATGTTATGTCGCGTACTATTTATTATTTCGTCATAACAGAAAAAACATGAATATATATTCCCTGACCTGAAATATCCTAATAACAAATATGTAAAACATGTAAATAGAAAATCATACATATATAGAAAATATACTATATGGATGATACGCCATAATAAACCTATTGTGCTTGTACCTAGAGACCTTGTTATGATAATATTCAATTTTTTCTCAATGGGTAATATTTAAGTATTGCTCGAGAATAAAGACCGAGGCACCTTTAGAGAGGTTGGTTGGTTAATGAGGTTTAAAGCAAATCGACTCTTCGAGGGTCATTAAAGATGCATGGTAAACTTTTCACTACCAGGTAAGTTAGAGCACTTTTATCCTTAAAATAAAATAAATAAAGTCTTAATGATATGCACCTCTAGGTGTATATAACCTGCCGCCTGTCTCAAGAATTTTACACATTTCTATTTACAAATTTCATTATTTTCATCTTTGACGATTAATGATTATATACATTTTTTTGCTTTGCTCAGGAACACCGATCTACCACGAAAGATTTTTCTCGGATCAAAACCCGAGTAAAAACTAAAATCATGTTTTCCTTCTACATCGTCTGCTTGCACTTTATCTTTGAAAATTTTCAAGTTTTGAATTCACATGACAGGATAAAAAAAAAAAAAAAAAAAAAAAAAAAAAAAAAAAAAAAAAAAAAAAAAAAAAAAAATATATATATATATATATATATATATATATATATATATATATATATATATATATATATATATATATATATATATATATATATATATATATATATATACAAGAAAAAACACAAATACTGACAGTGCGCGAGTATTGAGGACACATTAAAACATTCACAATATTCCTTTCTGGCATCCTGGTGTCATGGCAACCATCTCGAGACGTCACAAAATCGCCCTATTATAATTTGATTTGGGAGTCTCAGGAGGGATAAAACCCTTCAATTGAATTTGTATCGAGGTTGAAGTAGAATATTTGCGAATAAGAAACAACTGACAGGATTATCTCTCAACTCGGGGAATATTTCTGATTTTTAGTGACGTTATCCCTAGGACGTGTACACGAACTTACCCTTGTGTGTGTGTACCCGTGTGTGTGTGTTTGTGTGTGTGTGTGTGTGTGTGTGTGTGTCTGTGTGTACTCACCTAATTGTGGTTGTAGGGGTCGATTCATAGCTTTTTGCCCCGCCTCTTCACTGCTCGCTACTATGTCACTATCTCCCTTCTCCATGAGCTTTATCACAACTCTTCTTAAAGCTATGTATGGTTCCTCCATCCACTACGTTACTTTCCAGACTCTTCCACTTCCTGACAATTCTGTGGCTAAAGAAGTACTTCCTAACATTCCGATTGCAACCCCTTGTCGCTGTGTCCCATCTCTGGAACATCCTGACTCTTTCCTTGTTGTCATCATATCCTCCCCATCTCTCTTGTCTTCCAGTGTCGTCAGATCGATTTCCCTTAACCTCTCCTCGTGTGTGTGTGTAATCACCTAGTTATAATTGCAGGGGTAGAGTTACAGCTCCTGGCCCTGCCTCTTCACTGGTCGCTACTAGTTCACTCTTCCTGCTCCATGAGCTTCATCATACCTCCTCTTAAAGCAATGTATGGATCGTGCCTACACTACACCATTTCCCAGACTATTCCACCTCCTGACAACTCTGTGACTGAAGAAATTCTTACTTACATCCCTGTAATTCATCTGAATTTTCAACTTTCAAATGTAACCCCTTGTTTCTGTGTCCCATCACTGGAACATCCTGTCTCTGTCCACCTTTTCGATTCCTCTCAGTATTTTATGTCGTTATCATATCCTCTCCCTATCTCTCCTGTCCTCCAGTGTCGTCAGGTCTATTTTCCTTAACCTCTCGTCGTAGGACATGCCTCTTAGCTCCTGGACTAGCCTTGTTGCAAACCATTGCATTCTCTCTAATTTCCCTACGTACTTGGCTAGGTGTGAGTTCCAAACAGGTGCTGTATACTCCAATATAAACCTGACGTACAAGGTGTACAGGGTCCTGAACGATTCCTTATTGAGATGTCGAAATGCTGTTCTTAGGTTTGCTAGGCGCCCGTATGCTGCAGCAGTTATTTGGTTGATGTGCGGCTCAGGAGATGTGACCGGCGTAATACTCACCCCAAGATCTTTTTCCTTGAGTGAGGTTTGTAGTCTCTGGCCCCTTAGATTGTACTCCGTCTGCATTCTTGTTTGCCCTTCCACAATCTTCAGGATTTTGCACTTGGTGGGTTTAGACTCCAGGAACCAGTTTCTGGACCAGGCCTGCAGCCTGTCGGGATCCCTATGTAGTTCTGCTTGGTCCTCGTCCGAAAGAATTCTTCTCATCCACTTCACATCATCTGCAAACAGGGACACTTCTGAGTCTATTCCTTCCGTCATGTCGTTCACATATACCAGAAACAGCACTGTTCTAGGATTGACTCGCTGATGTCTTCCCGACAGGCATTCCCTGATCCATTGCAGTATCTTCCCTGTTATACCTGTCTGGTCCTCCAGCTTATGCTCTAAACTCTTGTGTGGAACTGTGTCAAAAGCCTTCTTACAGTCCAAGAAAATGCAGTCTACCTCCCCCCCCTCTCTCTCTCTCTCTCTCTCCCTCTCGTCTTACTGTTGTCACCATCTCATAGAACTCTAGTAGGCTTATGACACAGGATTTCCCGTCCCTGAAACCGTGCTGTTGTCGTTGTTAAAAACAAAGTGCTCCACAACTTTTCTCCAATAATCTTCTCCATGACTTTGCATACTATGCATGTCAGTTACACTGATCTGTAGTTTAATGCTTCGTGTCTGTCTCCTTTTTTTAACATTTGGTACAACATTTTCTTCTTCAATACCTCAGGTAGTCGCCCTGTTTAAATAGATGTGTAGGAGATTGTTGTTAGTGGTACACATAGCGCCTCAGCTCCCTCTCTCAGGACCCATGGAGAAATGTTATCCGGCCCCATCGCCTGGTATTTAGCTCGCTTAGCAGCCTCTTCACTTCTTCCTCGGTTGCATGTATTGTGTCCAAGATTTGATGGTGTACCCCACGTCTCTGTCTTTCTGGAGTTCCTTCTGTCTCCTCTGTGAACACTTCTTTGAATCTCTTGTTGAGCTCCTCACATACTGCTCGGTTGTTTCTTGTGATCTCCCCCCCCCCTTCTTTCCTCAGCCTGATTACCTGGTCCTATACTGTTGTTCTCCTCCTGATGTGGCTGTACAACAGCTTCGGGTCAGATTTGGGTTTCGTTGCTATGTCATTTTCATATTGTCGTTGGGCCTCCCTTCTTACCTGTGCATATTCATTTCTGGCTCTACGATTGCTCTCCTTATTTTCCTGGATACATTGCCTTTTATGCTTCTGGCATTATCTAGCACACCTAGTTTTGGCCTTCCTACTCCTCTGGGTGAACCAAGGGTTTATCCTGGCGGCATTTTTGTCAATTCTGTTACTCTTGGGTACAAACCTCTTCTCAGCTTTCTTGCATATTGTTGTCACATATTCCATCATCTCATTACTGACTTCCTTGCCAGTTCTCTGTCCCATTGAACCTCGTGCAGGAAATTTTTCATGCCTGTGCAGTCCCCTCTCTTGTAGTTTGGGTTTTTCATATGTGATGTGTGTGTGTGTGTGTGTGTGTGTGTACTCACCTAGTTGTACTCACCTAGTTGAGGTTGCGGGAGTCAAGTCCGAGCTCCTGGCCCCGCCTCTTCACTGATCGCTACTAGGTCACTCTCCCTGAGCCGTGAGCTTTATCATACCTCTGCTTAAAGCTATGTATGGATCCTGCCTCCACTACATCGCTTCCCAAACTATTCCACTTACTGACTACTCTGTGGCTGAAGAAATACTTCCTAACGTCCCTGTGATTCATCTGTGTCTTCAGCTTCCAACTGTGCCCCCTTGTTACTGTGTCCAATCTCTGGAACATCCTGTCTTTGTCCACCTTGTCAATTCCTCTCAGTATTTTGTATGTCGTTATCATGTCCCCCCTATCTCTCCTGTCCTCCAGTGTCGTCAGGTTGATTTCCCTTAACCTCTCCTCGTAGGACATACCTCTTAGCTCTGGGACTAGTCTTGTTGCAAACCTTTGCACTTTCTCTAGTTTCTTCACGTGCTTGGCTAGGTGTGGGTTCCAAAATGGTGCCGCATACTCCAATATGGGCCTAACGTACACGGTGTACAGGGTCCTGAATGATTCCTTATTAAGATGTCGGAATGCTGTTCTGAGGTTTGCTAGGCGCCCATATGCTGCAGCAGTTATTTGGTTGATGTGCGCTTCAGGAGATGTGCCTGGTGTTATACTCACCCCAAGATCTTTTTCCTTGAGTGAGGTTTGTAGTCTCTGACCCCCTAGACTGTACTCCGTCTGCGGCCTTCTTTGCCCTTCCCCAATCTTCATGACTTTGCACTTGGTGGGATTGAACTCCAGGAGCCAATTGCTGGACCAGGTCTGCAGCCTGTCCAGATCCCTTTGTAGTTCTGCCTGGTCTTCGATCGAGTGAATTCCTCTCATCAACTTCACGTCATCTGCAAACAGGGACACCTCAGAGTCTATTCCTTCCGTCATGTCGTTCACAAATACCAGAAACAGCACTGGTCCTAGGACTGACCCCTGCGGGACCCTGCTGGTCACAGGTGCCCACTCTGACACCTCGCCACGTACCATGACTCGCTGGTGTCTTCCTGACAAGTATTCCCTGATCCATTGTAGTGCCTTCCCTGTTATCCCTGCTTTGTCCTCCAGTTTTTGCACCAATCTCTTGTGTGGAACTGTGTCAAACGCCTTCTTGCAGTCCAAGAAAATGCAATCCACCCACCCCTCTCTGTCTTGTCTTACTGCTGTCACCATGTCATAGAACTCCAGTAGGTTTGTGACACAGGATTTCCCGTCCCTGAAACCATGTTGGCTGCTGTTGATGAGATCGTTCCTTTCTAGGTGTTCCACCACTCTTCTCCTGATAATCTTCTCCATGATTTTGCATACTATACATGTCAGTGACACTGGTCTGTAGTTTAATGCTTCATGTCTGTCTCCTTTTTTAAAGATTAGGACTACATTTGCTGTCTTCCATGCCTCAGGCAATCTCCCTGTTTCGATAGATGTATTGAATATTGTTGTTAGGGGTACACATAGCGCCTTTGCTCCCTCTCTCAATACCCATGGGGAGATGTTATCTGGCCCCATTGCCTTTGAGGTATCTAGCTCACTCAGAAGCCTCTTCACTTCTTCCTTGGTTGTGTGCACTGTGTCCAGCACTTGGTGGTGTGCCCCACCTCTCCTTCTTTCTGGAGTCCCTTCTGTCTCCTCTGTGAACACTTCTTTGAATCTCTTGTTGAGTTCTTCACATACTTCACGGTCATTTCTTGTTGTCTCTCCTCCTTCCTTCCTTAGCCTGATTACCTGGTCCTTGACTGTTGTTTTCCTCCTGATGTGGCTGTACAACAGTTTCGGGTCAGATTTGGCTTTCGCTGCTATGTCATTTTCATATTGTCTTTGGGCCTCCCTTCTTATCTGTGCATATTCGTTTCTGGCTCTACAACTGTTCTCCTTATTCTCCTGGGTCCTTTGCCTTCTATATTTCTTCCATTCCCTAGCACACTTGGTTTTTGCCTCCCTGCACCTTTGGGTAAACCATGGGCTCATCCTGGCTTTTTCATTATTCCTGTTACCCTTGGGTACAAACCTCTCCTCAGCCTCCTTGCATTTTGTTGCTACATATTCCATCATCTCATTAACTGGCTTCCCTGCCAGTTCTCTGTCCCACTGAACCCCGTTCAGGTAGTTCCTCATTCCCGTGTAGTCCCCTTTCTTGTAGTTTGGCTTCATTCGTCCTGGCCTTCCTGCTTCTCCCTCCACTTGTAGCTCTACTGTGTATTCGAAGCTTAAAACCACATGGTCACTGGCCCCAAGGGGTCTTTCATATGTGATGTCCTCGATATCTGCACTACTCAAGGTGAATACTAAGTCCAGCCTTGCTGGTTCATCCTCTCCTCTCTCTCTTGTAGTGTCCCTTACGTGTTGGCACATGAAGTTTTCCAGTACCACCTCCATCATCTTAGCCCTCCATGTATCTTGGCCCCCATGCGGGTCCAAGTTCTCCCAATCGATCTCCTTGTGGTTAAAGTCACCCATGATCAGGAGCTTTGCCCTGCATGCATGAGCTCTTCTGGCCACTCTAGCCAGTGTGTCAACCATCGCTCTATTGCTCTCGTCGTACTCTTGCCTTGGCTTCCTGCTGTTCTGTGGTGGGTTATACATCACTGCTATTACCACCTTGGGACCTCCAGAGTGAAGTGTTCCCGCTATGTAATCACTTTCTTCTCCGCTGTCTCCTCTCTCCAGCTCATCAAAATTCCAGCGATTTTTGATCAGCAATGCCACTCCTCCACCCCCCCTGTTCCCTCTGTCTTTCCTCAGGATTTGGTATCCCGTTGGAAAGATGGCATCTGTTATCATACCTGTAAGCTTGGTTTCTGTGAGAGCTATGATGTCCGGTGATGCTTCTTTGACTCTTTCATGCCACTCCTCCCACTTATTTGTTATTCCATCAGCGTTTGTGTACCATACCTTCAGTTTCCTTTCCAACACTGTGGTTTGGGGGGCCTGTGAGGGTGGGAGACCTGGTGGCATACTGTGGGATTCTATAGCTCGGTGTTGGGTGGAGGCTGTGGGTATGGATTGTAGTGTGTGTTGGGATGGTGTGATAGGTTGTATGGTTCTGAGAATAGTTGTGTGTGTGCTTGCCCTTGCTGTTCTGTTCTGCTCTGACTGACCTCTGCTGTGTGTGTGTGTGTGTGTGTGTGTGTCGAATCACAGCTCCTTCCCCGCCTTTTCACTGATCGCTGCTAGGTCCATTCTCTCCTTGCTCCATGAGCTTTATCATATCTCTTCTTAAAGTTATGTATGGATCCTGCTTCCAGTACATCTCTCTCCAGGTTGCTCTACTTTCTGACAACTCTATGACTGAAGAAATACTTCCTAACATCCCTGTGACGGATCTGCGTTTTCAACTTCCGTTTTCAACTTTAATACAATCCTCCCTAATAGAGCTAAATGGTTCAGATTCGTTGATGATATTTTGTGTCTTATGCTCAAAAATGTAGATATACACCATTTCCTTGGCAAATTAAATAGCTTAGCCCATTCTATAAACTTTACTGTTAAGTTTGAAGAAAATAACTCATTGCCTTTTCTAGATGTTTTAATTATTAAGGGTAATAATGAATTCAAATTTAAAATTTACAGAAAACCTACAAATAACTGTTCCTATGTCCTCTATTATTCATCCCTTCAAGATAGAGTTAAACTGTCTGTTTTCTCATCAATGTTTTTGAGAGCATTACGAATTTGTAGTCCAGAGTTCATAGATGAGGAAATATCCAAAATTTATGAAATAGGTAATGATTTGAAATACCCAAGAAACGTAGTTGATAAATCTTTTAAAGTTGCTAGTAATACTTTTTTACAATCCAAAAAGGGACAACCAGCCTTATTTAACTAAAAATATGTTGGTTCTCTCTTACCATGAAAACTCTTCTTAAGACTTTTAATATAAAAGTTGTATTCAAAAATCTTGATACAGTAAAAAAAACTTTTGATAAAGAATTCCCCCCAAAATGCTGATGGATGTGTCTAAAAGATTCCTTGTAAAATTTGCGATAAAGTTTATTACGGTCAAACTGGTAAAAATCTCGAACTAAGATTTAAACAACATAAATATAGCATTAGAACTGGACAAGATTCAAATGCTCTATTTATTCATGTGAGAGATTTTAACCATCCAATTGATTTTCAAAAAGTTGAGAAAGTTGTATCAAGCAAGTCCATGGTCGACAGGAATATAATTGAATCTTGTTTCATAAAAAAGCAGTTTTGACAATAATATGAATATTTCATTTGGTCTAAATAAATTAGATCCATTTATAATTAATAAAATTTGGGAAGAATTTAATAATACATTGGACAAATAATAATTTTTAAAATTCTTATTTCTTGGGTAGAATAGTTTGTTGGTGGGTTGTGTGAAGGACCTGTCTAGTTGGGCCGACGGGCCTGCTGCAGTGTTCCCTTTCTTATGAGTGGCGTGTCAGGTGTTCCTTTGTTGTGGGATCTGATAGTGAGGTGTGGACTAGACCCTTCATATACCTTCCTTTGATGCTCTACTTTCATTGTTCCTTGATAAAGTGAGTAGTCACGAAAGCACTTGGAATTTCTTTATTCTTTCACAGTGGTTGTTTTGCATATTCTGAAATCACCTGTTTACTGTGATCTTATTGCATATATATATATATATATATATATATATATATATATATATATATATATATATATATATATATATATATATATATATATATATACAAGCCGATTTACCGAGTTTGGCCTATGTGGCAAGGGTGTTCATAGTTTTTTTTTCTGAATGATGTATATGCCAGTTAAACAACGTCAATATTATTACAGTCAAACTAAAGACTAAAGCCACAAGGGTAATACACATCACTGTCAATAAGTCTTATTACGCGCGCGTATGTGCGTGTGTTGTGTCTGTAAGTCTGTTTACAGTCAAGAATGACAGACACATTTAACATAGCGTCAGAAGGTATATAGTTGCATACCAACCCATTCATTGATACAGTGATAAATTAATTTTCCAGATAAATGAAGAATTCAGCATTTGTCATCCTACTTAATGTTTCAATTTAAAATGACACTGAAGAGTAACCTACCTGGCACTAGGGACACCAAGCTAGCACTCAAGCGTAATCCACTTGGAATATTTTACTCATCTGTTCATTTATTTTTAAAAAATACTTTTTCTCTTTAGGTCATTCTCGTGATAAAGTCAAGCTTCTTATTTTTTTTCTTTTATGCAAATTAGTTCACATAATTATTATAAAAGTTAATTACCAGAAGAACACCATCGTTAAAAAAATGCTTTATACTTATACTTTTTCTAAGAAAATTTTTAGTATTATTAAAAATTGATCAACATTTCTAGTTAACAATCTCCTGAAGAATAGTGTTTCATTGTATTACAACGTAATCACTGTGGATTGTGCTTATTACGTCACATCATTTTAATCACTTAATCCCCTGAATGATGGTACTTATTGCGTTTCATCATATTGCCCACATAAATTCTTATTACTGACCTTTATAAGTACCAGAATATATTGTCAAACAACTATGTCTACGAGACACGCCGAAGAAGTCCCCTTCTCACAAGAAAATATCTTGCAAGACTCTTCTTTTAACGTTAATGGTAAACAATACCCTCAACTTGATGAAACACGTGCAACACCTGGCACGTGAAGAGATTAGAAAATGAGATAATTAGTCCGTCAGCTTTGAAGGTGTTGAAACTGGAGACAGTAGAAGGTGAGGAAATTAGTCACTTTTTCATGGTTGAGAGACTGATGAACTGTCTCTAGTTCTAATATCTCCAAGATAGTGGGACTGATTACCTCATCGTCTGTCTCCCGTTAAGTACTATCCTGAATGAAAAATGTCAGTGGTTATTGAAACGTCTTCAAAATATGCATAGCCAGGCGCTCGACATGTGCTTAACTCATCAAGACACCGTTTCATCTAAATACTGTTATGTATTAAATATTTCTTAATTCTGTGGTCAAGCAAAAGCGATCAATTTTTGCAAAACCGCAATTCTTATGTGATTCCTAGAAAATGACTCGCTAGTACTCAGAAAGTGTTCCAGTAAAAAGGCGTATTAATTATATTGTAAAGTATTATTTGCACAGAACAAACAAAACAGACATATAAATATATATATATATATATATATATATATATATATATATATATATATATATATATATATATATATATATATATATATATATATATATATATATATAATGTCTCGCCACAGCCCGTTGCCCAGCTCAACGGGAACCCCAAGTGCAGAGGTCTGATGGAAGTCAAAAGCGTCCTGATGGAGCCACTATTGTACCCTGGAAGGATGGAAAACAGATTGCCTGGGACTACACCTGTGCTGCCACATTGACAGACACCTGCTTGCCATACTCCGAAGCTGAAGGGGATGGAGCTGCCAGCCACAGGGAGACCCAGAAGATCCGAAAATATGAAGACCTTCCCCCTTGTTATAACATCATCCCAATAGGGTCGGAGATCCTTTGAGCATGGGGCAAATGTGTTCTAAAGTTCCTCAAAGAGCTGGGTGAAAAGCTCATCATAGAAACCAAGGACCATAGGGCGACCAGCTTTCTCTTTCAGAGACTCAGTGTTGCGATCCAGAGAGGAAATGCCTGCAGCATTCTGGGCACGCGATCCACCGCCGGGGAGCTGGACGAAGTATTCGAGATGTAGCTCTGAGTTGTTATCTATGTTGTTTTACTTTCTATTGTATTTTTTTGAATGTTTCGTCTATATATTTTGTCTTTAAATAAAATATAAATTAAATATAGGGGGCGGTAGGAGAAAATTCTCAAACAGCATCAGGGAGAACCTTGAGTTTTCCCTGAAGCAAGTTTATTCTTTTCTGAGGATGAGGGTCCCCAGGACAGTTCTAGAGTTGGTACCTCCCTATTATATATATATATACATATATATATATATATATATATATATATATATATATATATATAGATATATATATATATATATATAATGTCGTGCCGAATATGTAAAACTTGTCAATTAGCAAGAACTCATTTAAAATTAAATCCATTCTAAAATTTACTTTTATACATTTAAAGATACATTTTTTCATTAATATTAATGTAAAAATTTATAATTTTGCACGGAAAGAATCTTAGAAAACTTATCTAACCTTATTATAACAAGCGCAATTTATTTTAGCCTACTCCAAATAAATATATTTTAGATACGTTGACAATAATTTAATTCTAAACAAACAGTGAAATATATTTTTTTTTCGTTAGATTCCGGGTGATTTTTTGCGAAATTATTGCATACACAAGTTTTCGTTTCTGTTATATGGCAAGATAAGCGTTGCTATTTAAGCCAAGATCGCAAGTTTTACATATTCGGCACGATATATATATATATATATATATATATATATATATATATATATATATATATATATATATATATATATATATATATATATATATATATAGTGTGTGTGTGTGTGGGTGTGTGCCGAATAGGTAAAACTGGTCAATTAGCTAAAACTCATTTAAAATTAAATCCATTGAAAAATTCTCTCCTTTACGTTTAAAGATACATTTTTTTCATTCATGTTAAAGAAAAAATTAATAATTTTGTACCAAAAGAACCTTACAAAACTTACTTAACCTTATTATAACAATCGCAATTAAAATTAGCCTTATTCAACTAAATATATTTTAGAAAAGTTTACAGTAATTTAATAAACAGTAATAGTACTTATATAAAATATATTTTATTGGATTAGGCTAAATTAAATTGCGCTTGTTATAATAAGGTTAGGTAAGTTTTCTAAGGTACTTTTGGTACAAAATTATTAGTTTTCACATTAACATAAATGAAATAATATATCTTTAAACGTGTAAGAGAAAATTTTAAAAGGACTTAATTTTAAGTGAGCTCTTGCTAACTGACAGTTTTACGTATTCGGCACCTAGAGTCAATCTGATCCAAAAAAAAAAAGTCATATTACAAAATGTGATTACCTTAGAGAATATTTCGAATCATCTATGAAACAAACAAAAATACAAACTACTGCTTCACCTTTTGCAGAGGATTACAAAATCAGTTTTAATGTTGCCTCAATCGATAACATAAAAAAGTGCAGTCTAAAAGGTTTTCCAATGGGCTGTGAAAAACAACTGGATGCACATAGGTAACAAATTCCGAGAGCTTAGATGAACAAAAAATTTCCCAATTGTAAAAGACTTTCTGATCTTGTCTTATTTTAGAGGGAACAGGTAAAATTACGCAAACATATTAGCGTCAGACTACAACTTCATGTTTAAACAACAGAATTAAACTAAATGTTGCTAGTCAGGTAAATTATACAGTGAATTATTATAACTTTCATAATTTGCGAAATGGACTTTAATGACTTTTTTTTCTCTATAAATGCAAGGTTGTACTTCCCTCTTTTAGAATACTTAATATATACTGAAACATTAAATTGTAACGGCGATTAAAAAAAGGAGAAATAGTTTGCTTATACAGGTTGATCTCTGACTATGTTATCTGCTAAAGAGGACCTTAGTTAAAGGCCCTAAAATACACAATTTGTTACCATTTTTTTCTTGTCTCCCTGTAAATATGGATACAAAAAAAAAAATACTCAGAACTTTTACTGTTCGCATAGAGTAAGTTAGATATACAGACTACAGGGAGTACCGCAGTACATTCTTTGGAATGGAAAGGAGAGGAATTCTATTTATGCATACGAGTACTCGAAAAACCAGAACTCTTATCAGCTCATTAAAATATCTTTCTTTCACTAGTATATTCAGATAGTTGTTAAACTTCCTGCACTAACATTTGCCTCAGAAACATCGTGGATTTCAACATTCAAACTTCCCTCAAAAGTATTCTTCACTATGAATCCCATTGAGCCTAGTTGGACCTTGTTTCTCTTCTCCATATTTCTATATTTCCCCACACCGTCTTAACTCTCTAAGCAAGATCTGTCGCAGCTGTCTTGCTACATCCCATTATTGTAAACATAACGGCGTGAAAATAGTCAAAAATAAAAATTAGATGAATACTGCAAAGTT
The DNA here is from genome assembly GCF_038502225.1 of Cherax quadricarinatus. Lineage (NCBI taxonomy): Eukaryota > Metazoa > Arthropoda > Malacostraca > Decapoda > Parastacidae > Cherax > Cherax quadricarinatus. Next base: position 17,174,279 of record NC_091310.1, read on the forward strand.
TCAGAAAATGAAAAAAAGGAGCAAATATTAAAACTAGAGAAAGATTAAAGTGCAGGTTCTATTAAGAGCCTGCACATGACGCCCAGGATGAACGTCAGCCTTACTGGCGGTCAAGCCTGCTCCAGAGTTTCTGTTACCACTAGCGACTGGCGACAAAAATAATGTATTTAAAGCAAAATACTGCGCTTTGCTACTATTACTACTAGCAACAATTTGTGCAAATCCAATGTTTATATTAAAATTTCGACTCGCTGATACAGTATTATTTGTAACATGTGTTCAAATAACATGCACCAAAATACTTTGTGTACACAGAACGATTGTTTAATGGTCATCATCAGCTCATCTTGTGATCGGTTGTGGGAAGAAATAAGGAAGTCACGATGAGTCTTTGTCAGAACACTACTGGGTTTAGTTCCTGACGAAGATATTACAATAGTTAAACGAAAGACAATTTTATAT
>NC_091310.1:17179740-17202240 GCF_038502225.1 Cherax quadricarinatus
AAATATAACATATATATATATGTATATTATATGTAATTATGTATATTATATATAATTGTATATATATATATATATATATATATATATATATATATAATATATATATATATATATATATGTATAATTATATATATATACATATATATGTATATATATACAAAACAAAGCTGAAGGGGGTAGGAGAGTTTCAGTGGGGGGAAATAAATGGGATTAAATCTGGAGTATTTGAGAGAGTTAGAGCAAAGGAAGGGGTAGCAGTAATGTTAAATGATCAGTTATGGAAGGAGAAAAGAGAATATGAATGTGTAAGTTCAAGAATTATGTGGATTAAAGTAAAGGTTGGATGCGAGAAGTGGGTCATAATAAGCGTGTATGCACCTGGAGAAGAGAGGAATGCAGAGGAGAGAGAAAGATTTTGGGAGATGTTAAGTGAATGTATAGGAGCCTTTGAACCAAGTGAGAGAGTAATTGTGGTAGGGGACTTGAATGCTAAAGTAGGAGAAACTTTTAGAGAGGGTGTGGTAGGTAAGTTTGGGGTGCCAGGTGTAAATGATAATGGGAGCCCTTTGATTGAACTTTGTATAGAAAGGGGTTTAGTTATAGGTAATACATATTTTAAGAAAAAGAGGATAAATAAGTATACAAGATATGATGTAGGGCGAAATGACAGTAGTTTGTTGGATTATGTATTGGTAGATAAAAGACTGTTGAGTAGACTTCAGGATGTACATGTTTATAGAGGGGCCACAGATATATCAGATCACTTTCTAGTTGTAGCTACACTGAGAGTAAAAGGTAGATGGGATACAAGGAGAATAGAAGCATCAGGGAAGAGAGAGGTGAAGGTTTATAAACTAAAAGAGGAGGCAGTTAGGGTAAGATATAAACAGCTATTGGAGGATAGATGGGCTAATGAGAGCATAGGCAATGGGGTCGAAGAGGTATGGGGTAGGTTTAAAAATGTAGTGTTAGAGTGTTCAGCAGAAGTTTGTGGTTACAGGAAAGTGGGTGCAGGAGGGAAGAGGAGCGATTGGTGGAATGATGATGTAAAGAGAGTAGTAAGGGAGAAAAAGTTAGCATATGAGAAGTTTTTACAAAGTAGAAGTGATGCAAGGAGGGAAGAGTATATGGAGAAAAAGAGAGAAGTTAAGAGAGTGGTGAAGCAATGTAAAAAGAGAGCAAATGAGAGAGTGGGTGAGATGTTATCAACAAATTTTGTTGAAAATAAGAAAAAGTTTTGGAGTGAGATTAACAAGTTAAGAAAGCCTAGAGAACAAATGGATTTGTCAGTTAAAAATAGGAGAGGAGAGTTATTAAATGGAGAGTTAGAGGTATTGGGAAGATGGAGGGAATATTTTGAGGAATTGTTAAATGTTGATGAAGATAGGGAAGCTGTGATTTCGTGTATAGGGCAAGGAGGAATAACATCTTGTAGGAGTGAGGAAGAGCCAGTTGTGAGTGTGGGGGAAGTTCGTGAGGCAGTAGGTAAAATGAAAGGGGGTAAGGCAGCCGGGATTGATGGGATAAAGATAGAAATGTTAAAAGCAGGTGGGGATATAGTTTTGGAGTGGTTGGTGCAATTATTTAATAAATGTATGGAAGAGGGTAAGGTACCTAGGGATTGGCAGAGAGCATGCATAGTTCCTTTGTATAAACGCAAAGGGGACAAAAGAGAGTGCAAAAATTATAGGGGGATAAGTCTGTTGAGTGTACCTGGTAAAGTGTATGGTAGAGTTATAATTGAAAGAATTAAGAGTAAGACGGAGAATAGGATAGCAGATGAACAAGGAGGCTTTAGGAAAGGTAGGGGGTGTGTGGACCAGGTGTTTACAGTGAAACATATAAGTGAACAGTATTTAGATAAGGCTAAAGAGGTCTTTGTGGCATTTATGGATTTGGAAAAGGCGTATGACAGGGTGGATAGGGGGGCAATGTGGCAGATGTTGCAAGTGTATGGTGTAGGAGGTAGGTTACTGAAAGCAGTGAAGAGTTTTTACGAGGATAGTGAGGCTCAAGTTAGAGTATGTAGGAAAGAGGGAAATTTTTTCCCAGTAAAAGTAGGCCTTAGACAAGGATGTGTGATGTCACCGTGGTTGTTTAATATATTTATAGATGGGGTTGTAAGAGAAGTAAATGCGAGGGTCTTGGCAAGAGGCGTGGAGTTAAAAGATAAAGAATCACACACAAAGTGGGAGTTGTCACAGCTGCTCTTTGCTGATGACACTGTGCTCTTGGGAGATTCTGAAGAGAAGTTGCAGAGATTGGTGGATGAATTTGGTAGGGTGTGCAAAAGAAGAAAATTAAAGGTGAATACAGGAAAGAGTAAGGTTATGAGGATAACAAAAAGATTAGGTGATGAAAGATTGAATATCAGATTGGAGGGAGAGAGTATGGAGGAGGTGAACGTATTCAGATATTTGGGAGTGGACGTGTCAGCGGATGGGTCTATGAAAGATGAGGTGAATCATAGAATTGATGAGGGAAAAAGAGTGAGTGGTGCACTTAGGAGTCTGTGGAGACAAAGAACTTTGTCCTTGGAGGCAAAGAGGGGAATGTATGAGAGTATAGTTTTACCAACGCTCTTATATGGGTGTGAAGCGCGGGTGATGAATGTTGCAGCGAGGAGAAGGCTGGAGGCAGTGGAGATGTCGTGTCTGAGGGCAATGTGTGGTGTGAATATAATGCAGAGAATTCGTAGTTTGGAAGTTAGGAGGAGGTGCGGGATTACCAAAACTGTTGTCCAGAGGGCTGAGGAAGGGTTGTTGAGGTGGTTCGGACATGTAGAGAGAATGGAGCGAAACAGAATGACTTCAAGAGTGTATCAGTCTGTAGTGGAAGGAAGGCGGGGTAGGGGTCGGCCTAGGAAGGGTTGGAGGGAGGGGGTAAAGGAGGTTTTGTGTGCGAGGGGCTTCGACTTCCAGCAGGCATGCGTGAGCGTGTTTGATAGGAGTGAATGGAGACAAATGGTTTTTAATACTTGACGTGCTGTTGGAGTGTGAGCAAAGTAACATTTATGAAGGGATTCAGGGAAACCGGCAGGCCGGACTTGAGTCCTGGAGATGGGAAGTACAGTGCCTGCACTCTAAAGGAGGGGTGTTAATGTTGCAGTTTAAAAACTGTAGTGTAAAGCACCCTTCTGGCAAGACAGTGATGGAGTGAATGATGGTGAAAGTTTTTCTTTTTCGGGCCACCCTGCCTTGGTGGGAATCGGCCAGTGTGATAATAACAAAAAAAAAAAAAATATATATATATATATATATATATATATATATATATAAATATATATATATATATATATATATATATATATATATATATATGTCGTGCCGAATATGTAAAACTGGTCAATTAGTAAGAACTCATTTAGAATTAAGTCCTTTCTAAAATTTTATCTTATACGTTTAAAGATATATTTTTTTCATTAATGTTAATGTAAAAATTTTTAATTTTGCACCAAAAGTATCTTAGAGAACTTACCTAACCTTATTATAATAAGAACAATTTATTTTAGCCTAACCCAACTAAATATATTTTAGATTTGTCTACAATAATTTAATACTAAACAAACACAGTGAAATATATTTTTTTAGGTTCAGAATGATTTTGGCGAAACTATTGCATACACAAATTTTCACTTGTCCTATATGGCAAGATTAGCGTTGCTATTTAAGCCAAGATCGCAAGTTCTGCCCATTCGGCACGACATATATATATATATATATATATATATATATATATATATATATATATATATATATATATATATATATATATATATATATATATATATATATGTCGTGCCGAATATGTAAAACTGGTCAATTAACAAGAACTCATTTAAAATTAAGTCCTTTCTAAAATTTTCTCGTATACGTTTGAAGATATATTTTTCTCATTAATGTTAAAGTAATAATTTTTAATGTTGCACCAAAAGAATCTTAGAAAACTTACCTAACCTTATTATAACAAGAGCAATTTATTTTAGCCTAACCCAACTAAATATATTTCAGATCTGTTTACAGTAATTTATTACTAAACCAGCACAGTGAAATATATTTTTTTCGTTAGGTTCAGAATGATTTAGGCGAAATTATTGCATACACAAATTTTCATTTGTTCTATATGGCAAGATGAAAGCTGCTATTTAAGCCAAGATCGCAAGTTCTGCCTATTCGGCATGACATATATATATATATATATGTATATATATATATATATATATATATATATATATATATATGTATGTATATATATATATATATATATATATATATATATATCTATATATATATATATATATAGATATATATATGTCGTGCCGAATATGTAAAACTGGTCAATTAGCAAGAACTCATTTAAAATTAAGTCCTTTCTAAAATTTTCTCTTATACGTTTAAAGATATATTTTTTTCATTAATGTTAATGTAAAAATTTTAACTTTTGATCCAGAAGAATTTTAGAAAATTTACCTAAACTTGTTATAACAAGTGAAATTTATTTTAGCCTAATCCACTGATTTTGTTACTGCGTAACAAGGTTTGCGTCATATCTAGGTCATATCTGTGCTGTCATACTTCAGACTCGTTTAATAGATTTTTAACAACGGTTTCCAAGCTTTTGTTCGAGAAAAAATATAATTTTTATATTCTCATTGTTTAATGCTAGTTTAGCTTGACTTTACCATTCTTCCGGAGGCTTATGTGAGAGGGAATCCGCAAAAGTTTAACTTTGATCCCTTTGTCAGGAATTTGTTCATATCTGTGTTTTACCTTATTAGTAGACTTTACACGTTAATTCCATACCTCAAGCAATTTTGAGTAATGAGGATAGGAAGTCAGTGACCGTTGAATAACCTTTAGTTTCATATCTGGTTTTGGTTACAGTTGTATGAAGAACATCTGTATTTTTTTTAACACGTTTATTAGTTTTAGCGTTATAGCTGTATCAAACCGAATGGCTATTGTATGAAAACGGTGCTAATGATCAGTGACGGTCGCGACTACAATTTCTTAACAACCTTCTCTTTAATTCACACTCATATTCAGCAGGTGGCACTTTGTATTGTACTACGAATAAATCTATTTGTCACGAGGAATGCTGCAGTTTTACATAACACATCACTTAAGGCAACTGAATAAGACAGTGTTACACACACAGTCTCATTCAGTAATACTTTGACTTTTTTAAGAAGATAAAGGGTATGTACTGTATATGGTTCAATTTATACAACTATTAAAGGTCATTATAGGTTTATGATAAAAGTTACTCGTGCATAACAAGTTATATTTAATTCACCAGAATATCTTGCTTACAGAAACTCACTCAAGAATAACCTTTGTAGAAATATTAATGCTCTATCTAGCTACATGTGTTAACACAAATATATATTTGTCACTGGATCCTCAGTGAGTGTCTTGCCACTGAATCAGTCATTTATGACACACGGTAATACACACTCTCGAAGTATATAAAACATTTATAGCGTACACCATCGTTTATAACAGATCATTTCACACTCAATCCTAGGTCAACATGTCGGCTAATCTAACGAACACACATCTACGGTGGTAACTGGACTCTGCGTCCGAGGAAATATATATATTCCAGTAAGGTTTATCAGTTTAGTATTAAATTACGATGCGACGACCCACCATCTATCTGCCGGAAGCATTTGAACAGAGATTCACCAAGTGCAGTTTCTTTGTCTGACGCTCACCCATGCTCCGTTTTGCTTATGTGGAGAATTAATTCCAATTTGGGAAGGATTTAACTCTCGGGCCCCTTAAAGGTTGACGGGGCTGAGAGATGACCCCTTTCCCCTTTCCATATAGGAGTTAATTCTCCACATCTTATGCATTATTTATAAAAACTGCTGAGTGCAGTTCTATTTACAAATAAATCATAAGGCATAGAACTGAGTTGTTATAGGTAATCTGGTCTAAATATTACTGACTAAAATAAAATTTATTTGGATTATTTGGATTATTATTATTATTACTACATTCATAGGAGACCACTAAAACCGCAGGGCTCATTCAGCACCTGTGGAGTGAGAGGCATTCAGGTTTGGTCCAAGAAAGAGGCAAGATCCCATTTATTGGATCAAGAGCCCCCCCTCACAGGCATGAAAGAACCCTCCCTTGCAAGGTAAAGAACTGAGAGAGATTCCATGATGTCATGGAGTTCTTGACTCTTATTGGTTAACCCATTATGACATCACGGGTTTCTCATTGAGGGCTTCTGTGCTCTTCTAGTGCTCATTTTGAGCTGAGGAACAGCAAGGATCTCTCACCCTTGACAGTGTGTGTGTGTGTGTGTGTGTGTGTGTGTGTGTGTGTGTGTGTGTGTGTGTGTGAGTGTGTGTGTATACTCACCTAGTTGTGGTTGCATGGGTCTAGCCACAGCTCCTGGCCCCGCCTCTTCACTGGCCGTTACTAAGTCACTCTTCCTGCCCCATGAGCTATATCATACCTCTTCTTAAATCTATGTTTGGAACCTGCCTCCCCTACATCACTTCCCAGATTATTCCACTTACTGACAACTCTGTGAGTGAAGAAATACTTTCTAACATCCCTGTTAATATATTTGATATAACCACGCTACACTATAATATTGTGTATGTCTTATAATGAAATATATAGGGATAAATTATTATTATATGAAATTAAAGTAATATTATGAAGTGTATGTTTATAAAGGTAATCTTTAGATTCAAATATTTTATATGCAAAACAGCTTAGAAATATATTCCTAATTAAATCCAGCAACGATAAAAAATAAAGACAAAGAAATGTAAGAAGTAGATTATTTGAGAGAGAAAAAAGAAGTTAAGAAAACGGGAATGTAGATATTTACACACACACACACAAAAAAAAAATTAAAAGAAAGATATAGAAGCTGAAGGGACGGAGTGAGAGCATTGTTCAGGAAGTAAGTTTGATGCAGCTGCCTCAAAGAGTCGCGTAGTTGGTGGTAAAATACCTCACAAGTCTGACGACCAGCATTAAGGCAACAATGGCACTTGCTAACAAAACTTTCTTTGGTGGCGAGCAGTACATAACACCCACGATGATGGTTCCACTCCGCACTGCAGATGTCGAGGGGCTAAATAATTCTGGTTGTTATGTTGCTTTCTCCCTCCCAGGAGCTTGAGTAATGAATCACCAGTATGTAGTGGAGCTCACCAACATGAGGTAGTTTGAAATTGTTGATTTATTTTTCTTCTTATTAGATTTAATCCCTTTTCTCTTTGTTCATGTATTCATATAGTCGTTAGTTGACGTATGTCCACTCAAAAGGAATTGTTTAATTACACTTATGACCCGCATGTAATTTTGAAGTTTAGGTATTTGAAGTGTGCTCGGTCTTGTTAGATTACTTGGCAGACTTGTCAATAAACATAAAAAAACGTAAAAAAATTCTAAGGTATAATTATCAAAATCATGAACAATACATACACCATAAATGCTTACTAACACGCTCATGCAAAATTACCGACATCAGTTAATATCCCAGTTATTTTAGCAGTCAAAAAATTTGCTGAAAGTTCACCGAAGTTCCTACATACATACTAATGACTATATAAATCACGAGTTAAGCAAAAATGGCGAAACCGTGAGTAAGAATTTGCATTGTGTTTAAGATAAGGTTTGTTCTGATTTTTAACCCGGAGGGTCAGCAGCCCAGAATAACACAAAGTCAGTGCGTCATCAAGGACTGTGTCTTAATTCCACTGGGGTCCCTCAATCTTGTCCTCCAGGAAGCGACTCACACCAGTCGACTAACACCCAGGTGTTAGGTTAGCAGGGACAGCAGGTGTAAGGAAACATGTCGAACGTTTTCACCCGTGCGGAGGGATGAACCACGGACATTTAATCTGTGAGGCCAGAGCGTTGTCAGTCGAGGCACAGGTCAATCAACTGAATGTCACTAGTCAAACAAAGAGAGGCAGGTGGATGCTTGATCCTCGGTCGACAGGAAATCACCTATGTGATGTTTCCTATTACAGAAGAGCTAAACACTCACGGCCTGATAAAACGCTGAATAAGCTCTTTCTCGTCTGCAGGGATTACAGGGCTTGACACCTTACAAAGACGTATTCATGTATGTGGCCCCGTAAAGTACACACACACACACACACACACACACACACACACACACACACACACACACACACACACACACACACACACACACACACACACGCACACAGGCTAAGGAATGAAGAAGGAGAGACAACAAGAAATGGCCGTGAAGTATGTGAGGAACTCAACAAGAGATTCAAAGAAGTGTTCACAGAGGAGACAGAAGGGGCTCCAGAAAGACGGAGAAGTGGGGCACACCACCATGTGCTGGACACAGTGCACACAACCGAGGAAGAAGTGAAGAGGCTTCTGAGTGAGCTAGATACCTCAAAGGCAATGGGGCCAGATAACATCTCCCCATGGGTATTGAGAGAGGGAGCAGAGGCGCTATGTGTACCCCTAACAACAATATTCAATACATCTATCGAAACAGGGAGATTGCCTGAGGCATGGAAGACAGCAAATGTAGTCCCAATCTTTAAAAAAGGAGACAGACATGAAGCATTAAACTGCAGACCAGTGTCACTGACATGTATAGTAGGCAAAATCATGGAGAAGATTATCAGGAAAAGAGTGGTGGAACACCTAGAAAGGAACGATCTCATCAACAGCAGCCAACATGGCTTCAGGGACGGGAAATCCTGTGTCACAAGCCTACTGGAGTTCTATGACATGGTGACAGCAGTAAGACAAGAGAGAGAGGGATGGGTGGATTGCATATTCTTGGACTGCAAGAAGGCGTTTGACACAGTTCCACACAAGAGATTGGTGCAAAAACTGGAGGATCAAGCAGGGATAACAGGGAATGCACTACAATGGATCAGGGAATACTTGTCAGGAAGACACCAGCGAGTCATGGTACGTGGCGAGGTGTCAGAGTGGGCACCTGTGACCAGCGGGGTCCCACAGGGGTCAGTCCTAGGACCAGTGCTGTTTCTGGTATTTGTGAACGACATGACGGAAGGAATAGACTCTGAGGTGTCCCTTTTTGCAGATGACGTGAAGTTGATGAGAAGAATTCACTCGATCGAAGACCAGGCAGAACTACATAGGGATCTGGACAGGCTGCAGACCTGGTCCAGCAATTGGCTCCTGGAGTTCAATCCCACCAAGTGCAAAGTCATGAAGATTGGGGAAGGGCAAAGAAGACCGCAGACGGAGTACAGTCTAGGGGGCCAGAGACTACAAACATCACTCAAGGAAAAAGATCTTGGGGTGAGTATAACACCAGGCACATCTCCTGAAGCGCACATCAACCAAACAACTGCTGCAGCATATGGGCGCCTAGCAAACCTCAGAACAGCATTCCGACATCTTAATAAGGAGTCATTCAGGACCCTGTACACCGTGTACGTTAGGCCCATATTGGAGTATGCGGCACCAGTTTGGAACCCACACCTAGCCAAGCACGTAAAGAAACTAGAGAAAGTGCAAAGGTTTGCAACAAGACTAGTCCCAGAGCTAAGAGGCATGTCCTACGAGGAGAGGTTAAGGGAAATCAACCTGACGACACTGGAGGACAGGAGAGATAGGGGGGACATGATAACGACATACAAAATACTGAGAGGAATTGACAAGGTGGAATAAGACAGGATGTTCCAGAGATTGGACACAATAACAAGGGGACAAAGTTGGAGGATGAAGACACAGATGAATCACAGGGATGTTAGGAAGTATTTCTTCAGCCACAGAGTAGTCAGTAAGTGGAATAGTTTGGGAAGCGATGTAGTGGAGGCAGGATCCATACATAGCTTTAAGCAGAGGTACGATAAAGCTCACGGCTCAGGGAGAGTGACCTAGTAGCGATCAGTGAAGAGGCGGGGCCAGGAGCTCGGACTCGACCCCCGCAACCTCAACTAGGTGAGTACAACTAGGTGAGTACACACACGTAAATACGTACACACGTACACGCGCGCGCGCACTGTTTCACTCTCTCCCAGAACACGGTCACAGAACTTCTGGGATAATCACACTACTGACACTGACATAAAACACATTGCTACACATCACTACCAGTATACTTGTGTCACCCAACACCCAGGACAGTCTCACTGACACACACACCACACTACACCAAGGTGCGGTAATATGAACAGTCGGGGTTCTGGTGGGAGTTTACAGTGTGGTTGGCATTGTAGATTCATAAAAGCAATACGCGGGCATAAAATTTTTGTTTTGCCTGTTTTCGCCACAGTGAAGACAATTTTCCGGATACGCACTCATTCCACTCACTCGCTCGCTAACCCATTCATAAAGCAAGCACGCTCACTCATGCAATCACTCTCTCAAACTGTCTATCTTTATATCACTCTGCGGAATACTCCCATTTTCTCTCGCTTACATATTTGAGTTTTTGAAAAGACCGACAGTCTCACGTCACAATCATTCATTCGCTACCTGACTTTCCAGAAGCTCGAAGCCATCACAGTTTAAATGACACTCCGAACTGCTACATCCACGCCCTTCTTTGAGACTGCAGGCACTGTACTTCCCACCTCCTGGAAATAGGTCCAACCATCCGGTTTCCTTGAATTCCTCCATAAATATTACTCTGCTTTAAACTCCAGCAGCACGTGAAGTCACAAAAACTGCTTGCTTTCACTCTGAGATAACACACTTACTTAGCTAGTTTTTACCCCTCGTCTATTCTGTGGTTCAGTGACTAGACATTTTATTACTATCCATGACATCTAGACTACGGTGCTGAGCACATGCTCCTGAGCTAAAGGACTGAGTACCACATCTTCTACCTCTTCTGTCTTATGTGTGATATTGATAATGTCACTGGTTGGTGAAACCATGTGTCTAATTCTCTGTGGCTTATACACCCAGTGCAATACATCTTGTATTTTATATGATGTAAATTACTGATACCCACATTCCTGCCAGCCTTAGCCATGGGTTTACAGTATGAACTATATGGCTTTGAGGGGTACGTCAGTAGATGTCTCATGAAAGTTGGGGTTGTGGGATGAGACAGCAGGGTCACAGTTGGTGCAAGTGATACAACTAAGACACGGAAGTGGTAGTAGCTTATATGTCGTACTTAAGCCGAACAGGAAGAAAAAAAAAATTCATTTCCAGAAAGTGATTTTTTTTCGGTGATATAACTTAGAAACCTCACCTAACTTCCCTTTAACTAAAGCAATTAATTTCTTTGAGCTAAATTCTGCTACATATTATATATATATATATATATATATATATATATATATATATATATATATATATATATATATATATATATATATATATATATATATATATATATATATATATATATATATATATATATATATATATATATATATATATATATATATATATATATATATATGCCATGCGCTGGCATGGCAAGACGTGTGAAACGAATAAAAACGCTTCGATGAAAAATATTTTGATTTCTTCCTGAAGCCATTTGATACTTCAGACAGTTTTTCATATTTATGTAAAATTTCTTTATCAATTTTAAAGTTTCTCTTAGTCTACATTTCTTAAGGAAGAAGAGATTAACAGCGCTGAGTCTTTCTTCGAATGTTTTGTTACTTAATGAAACGTAGGAGGTAAAGTGACCTAGAGTTGATCTTGGTTTAATGTACTGTGAGCTGCGTCTAACACTTTCTAATAGTTATCATTCGTGTTTTTCACTCGATATTTCTAGCTATGAAGCCCCAAAAATTCTTGGTTTTGCTACTTGCAAAATAACATTGATATACTTCAGGTCGTTGCCACTGATTTAAAACCCATCTTTTCTTATATGTCTGCTGGCTTATTTCCAAATATTTCTTAGTCACGTCTGATATTACAATATTCAAAATAATATTATTTGTTCTTTCTCACATCGAGAGAGAAATGAAACGTTAAACCCATAAGGATCATGCAACTCCTGGGGAATGGGAGGTAATCAGATTGGACTGCAGGGAATTAAGGGGTCCCGAAAATTATTTGAACCAAGAGTTCTTCGTCAAGCTGAATACATATTCCCTTGATGATAAAAACCGGGAGGATATTTGGGATGCAAAACGACCAGACAGAGCAATTATTACTAAATTCGGCCCAATCTGATTGGACGTGTCGTTCTGTGAAGTCTTCCTCATTGAAGAGATGTTGACAGCCTTACTATTAAGTACATGGCAAACAAGACTCATTTTCATACAGTTCATTACCTGTTCAATGTACACGGACAGCCTGAATACATACACGACAGTACGGGCAACAATCAGCAGTTTCATACGGTTTCCTTATCAAGAAAAATTAACTACTTCAACAATGAATCATTCATCATATGTAGACAATGTTTATACAACATAGGAAATTTGGATAAATTACTTGCATATAATAAATGAAAACTAAGGCCAACATCTAATTTCAGCTTTACCCTGATTCCAATACATATACATAATATATATATATATATATATATATATATATATATATATATATATATATATATATATATATATATATATATATATATATATAACAAATGGATTTGTCAGTTAAAAATAGGAGAGGAGAGTTATTAAATGGGGAGTTAGAGGTATTGGGAAGATGGAGGGAATATTTTGAGGAATTGTTAAATGTTGTGATGAACATAGGGAAGCTGTGATTTCGTGTATAGGGCAAGGAGGAATGACATCTTGTAGGACTGAGGAAGAGCGAGCTGTGAGTGTGGGGGAAGTTCGTGAGGCAGTAGGTAAAATGAAAGGGGGTAAGGCAGCCGGGATTGATGGGATAAAGATAGAAATGTTAAAAGCAGGTGTGGATATAGTTTTGGAGTGGTTGGTGTAATTAATAAATATATGTATTCAAGAGGGTAAGGTACCTAGGGATTGGCAGAGAGGATTCATAGTTCCTTTGTATAAAGGCAAAGGAGACAAAAGAGAGTGCAAAAATTATTGGGGGATAAGTCTGTTGAGTATACCTGGTAAAGTGTATGGTAGAGTTATTATTGAAAGAATTAAGAGTAAGACAGAGAATAGGATAGCAGATGAACAAGGAGGCTTTAGGAAAGGTAGGGGGTGTGTGGACCAGGTGTTTACAGTGAAACATATAAGTGAACAGTATATATATAAGGCTAAAGAGGTCTTTGTGGCATTTATGGATTTGGAAAAGGCGTATGACAGGGTGGATAGGGGGGCAATGTGGCAGATGTTGCAGGTGTATGGTGTAGGAGGTAGGTTACTGAAAGCAGTGAAGAGTTTTTACGAGGATAGTGAGGCTCAAGTTAGAGTATGTGGGAAAGAGGGAAATTATTTCCAAGTAAAAATAGGCCTTAGACAAGGATGTGTGATGTCACCGTGGTTGTTTAATATATTTATAGATGGGGTTGTAAGAGAAGTAAATGCGAGTGTCTTGGCAAGAGGCGTGGAGTTAAAAGATAAAGAATCACACATAAAGTGGGAGTTGTCACAGTTGCTCTTTGCTGATGACACTGTGCTCTTGGGAGATTCTGAAGAGAAGTTGCAGAGATTGGTGGATATATTTGGTAGGGTGTGCAAAAGAAGAAAATTAAAAGTGAATACAGGAAAGAGTAAGGTAATGAGGATAACAAAAAGATTAAGTGATGAAAGATTGGATATCCGATTGGAGGGAGAGAGTATGGAGGAGGTGAATGTATTCAGATATTTGGGAGTGGACGTGTCAGCGGATGGGTCTATGGAAGATGAGGTGAATCATAGAACTGATGAGGGGAAAAGGGTGAGTGGTGCACTTAGGAGTCTGTGGAGACAAAGAACTTTGTCCTTGGAAGCAAAGAGGGGAATGTGTGAGAGTATAGTTTTACCAACGCTCTTATATGGATGTGAAGCATGAGTGATGAATGTTGCAGCGATGAGAAGGCTGGAGGCAGTGGAGATGTCATGTCTGAGGGCAATGTGTGGTGTGAATATAATGCAGAGAATTCGTAGTTTGGAAGTTAGGAGGAGGTGCGGGATTACCAAAACTGTTGTCCAGAGGGCTGAGGAAGGGTTGTTGAGGTGGTTCGGACATGTAGAGAGAATGGAGCGAAACAGAGTGACTTCAAGAGTGTATCAGTCTGTAGTGGAAGGAAGGCGGGGTAGGGGTCGGCCTAGGGAAGGTTGGAGGGAGGGGGTATAGGAGGTTTTGTGTGCGAGTGGCTTGGACTTCCAGCAGGCATGCGTGAGCGTGTTTGATAGGAGTGAATGGAGACAAATGGTTTTTAATACTTGACGTGCTGTTGGAGTGTGAGCAAAGTAACATTTATGAAGGGGTTCAGGGAAACCGGCAGGCCGGACTTGAGTCCTGGAGATGGAAGTACAGTGCCTGCACTCTGAAGGAGGGGTGTTAATGTTGCAGTTTAAAAACTGTAGTGTAAAGCACCCTTCTGGCAAGACAGTGATGGAGTGAATGATGGTGAAAGTTTTTCTTTTTCGGGCCACCCTGCCTTGGTGGGAATCGGCCAGTGTGATAATAAACAAATATATATATATATATATATATATATATATATATATATATATATATATATATATATATATATATATATATATATATAGTGGATAAAAAGGCTTCAAGGAAGAATATTTGGATTTCTTCCTGAAGCCATTTGAATATTCCACTTCCCCTACCACCCCATCTTTTAAACTATTTTTTTTTTACCAATAGGAGTATTTTATTACATAATATATATATATATATATATATATATATATATATATATATATATATATATATATATATATATATATATATATACGTTATTTAATGTTAAATTATACACCTATAATTTACATGTATTAAATATGGAAGACAGCGAGCTGGTACGACACGAAGGCGCTGGGAGGGGGCAAGGGAACTGGCAAGATAAAAGGCAGCTGGAAGATACCACAAAGGATCTGGCAAGATAAAAGGTAGCTGAATGATGCCACAAAGGAACTGTCAAGATAATAGGTAGCTGGAAGATGCCACAAGGGTACTAGCAAGATACAAGGTACCTGGGAGACGACACAAGGAAACTGGGAAGACACATGGGAGCTGGAAAGACAAAAGGGAGCTAGGAAGACACAAGGGAACTAGGAAGACAAGGGAACTGGGAAGACACAAGGGAACTGGGAAGACACAAGGGAACTGGGAAGACACAAGGGAATTAGGAAGACACAAGGGAACTGGGAAGACACAAGGGAACTAGGAAGACACAAAGGAACTGGGAAGACACAAGAGAACTGGGAAGACACAAGGGAACTGGGAAGACACAAGGGAACTGGGAAGACACAAGAGAACTGGGAAGACACAAGAGAACTGGGAAGACACAAGGGAATTTAGAAGACACAATGGAGCTGGGAAAACACAAGGGAACTGGAAAGACCCATGGGAGCTGGGAAGACCCAAGGGAGCTGAGAAGACCCATCGGAGCTGGAAAGACCCATGGGAGCTGGGAAGACCCATGGGAGATTGGAAGACCCATGGGAGCTTGGAAGACACAAAGGAACTGGGAAGACACAAGAGAACTGTGAAGACCCATGGGAGCTGGAAAGACACAAGGGAACTTGGAAGACGCAGGGGAGCTGGGAAGACACAAGGGAACTGGGAAGACAAAAGGGAACTGAGAAGACACAAGGGAGCTGAGAAGACCCAATAGAGATGGGAAGACCCAAGGCAGCTGGGAAGGCCCGTGGGAGCTCGGAAGACACATTGGAGCTGGGAAGACCCATGGGAACTGGGAAGACACAAGGGAAGTGGGAAGACACAAGGGAGCTGGGAACACCCATGGGAGCTGAGAAGACACAAAAGAGTTAGGAAGACGCAAGGGAGCTGGGAAGACACAAGGGAGCTGGGAAGACACAAGGGAGCTGGGAAGACACAAGGGAGCTGGGAAGACACAAGGGAGCTGGGAAGACACAAGGGAGCTGGGAAGACACAAGGGAGCTGGGAAGACACAATGGAGCTGGGAAAACACAAGGGAGCTGGGAAGACACAAGGGAACTGGGAAGACACAAGGGAGCTGGAAAGACACAAGGGAGCTGGAAGACACAGTGGAGCTGGGAAGACACAAGGGAGCTGAGAAGACCCAATAGAGATGGGAAGACCCAAGGCAGCTGGGAAGGCCCGTGGGAGCTCGGAAGACACATTGGAGCTGGGAAGACCCATGGGAACTGGGAAGACACAAGGGAAGTGGGAAGACACAAGGGAGCTGGGAACACCCATGGGAGCTGAGAAGACACAAAAGAGTTAGGAAGACGCAAGGGAGCTGGGAAGACACAAGGGAGCTGGGAAGACACAAGGGAGCTGGGAAGACACAAGGGAGCTGGGAAGACACAAGGGAGCTGGGAAGACACAAGGGAGCTGGGAAGACACAAGGGAGCTGGGAAGACACAATGGAGCTGGGAAAACACAAGGGAGCTGGGAAGACACAAGGGAACTGGGAAGACACAAGGGAGCTGGAAAGACACAAGGGAGCTGGAAGACACAGTGGAGCTGGGAAGACACAAGGGAGCTGGGAAGACATAAGGGAGCTGGGAAGACACAAGGGAGCTGGGAAGACACAAAGGAGCTGGAAGACACAGTGGAGCTGGGAAGACACAATGGAGCTGGGAAGACACAAGGGAGCTGGAAGTACAAGGGAGCTGGAAGACACAAGGGAGCTGGAAGACACAAAGGAGCTGGAAGACACGAGGTAACTGGGAAGACACGAGGAAACTGGGAAGACACGAGGGAACTGGGAAGACACAAGGGAACTGGGAAGACACAGGGAAACTGGGAAGACACAGGGAAACTGGGAAGACACAGGGGAACTTGGAAGAAACAAGGGAATTTGCAAGACACAAGGGAACTAGGAAGAAACAAGGGAACTGGAAAGAAACAAGGTAGTTGAAGCAAGATAAAAATATTCTGGTGGAAACAAGAGCCAGAAACAGTAGTGTAGGTGGAAAGAGGCGCTAGAAAAAAATGTATATAATCCATATTGAGCGCTAAACCCAGGTAGTTCATTCGCGCTAGACGTGGTGGAGGCTCGATCCTCCGTCTGCTAAGCCCCAGACTCGCGCTTCAGATTTGTACTCGCCTATATAGGGACTAGAAAGTTTGTGACACAGAAGGATGGACCTCGGATTAGTGGTGGAGTGGGACAGGTGAAGTATTACAGGTGGAGTGGGAGAGATGGAGTGGGGCAAAATGTGGATTGAGGCAAGTGAAAGATTAGGATATCTGATAAGTGGAGTGGGATATATGATGGAGTGGTGCAAGTTATGGAGTGCAACAGGAGAAGAAGTGGGAGAGGTGGAGGAGTGGGGCGGGTGGTAGAGTGGGAGGGTGGAGTGGGGTGAGAGGGTGTGAGAGAGATTGAGACAGATGGTGAAGTTAAATAGGTGGTTTAGTTGAGTAGGACAGATAGAGTGAGACAAATAGTGGAGTAGGACAGGTGGTTTATAAAGAGGGACAGGGTGAAGGAGTGGGACTGGGTGATGGAGTGGGACAAATAAAGTAATGAAATAAGTGGAGTGGGATAGGTTGTAGACTTGAGCAGGTATTGGAGTGGAACAGGTTGGTGGAATGGGAGAGGAGGGATGGGATATGGTATGTAAAGTAAAAGGACACAAGTGCAACCAATGTACATTTTATTGTGGCAATGTTTCCTTCTCCAGGAGCTTTGTCAAGCCGTTGAGTGGGGCAGGTTATGGAGCTAGGTGAGTGGTAGAGTGGGACAGAGTGATAAAATTGGGCGAATAATGGAGTGGAATGGATTGTGGAGTGAGATAAGTGGTGTAGTGGGATAGGGGTGGGCCGGTTTTTGGAGTGGGATAGGGTGTGGAGAGGGACAGGGTGGGGAGTGGAATAGGGTGGGTAGTGGAATAGGGTGGGGAGTGGAACAGAGTGGGGAGTGGAACAGGGGGGAGTAGAAAAGGGTGGGGAGTGGAACAGGATGGGGGAGTGGGGCAGGTGGAGTGGAGGAAGTGGTGGAAGGGACATGACGTGGAGCTGGATAAATGATGGAAAAGGATAGGGGTTGGAGCGGGACAGGTAGAGTGGGACAGAGTGGTAGATAAGATGGTGTAGTGGTACAGATGTAGTAGTACAGGTGTAGTGGTACAGGTGTAGTGGAACAGGTGTAGTGGAACAGGTGTAGTGGTACAGGTGATATAGTGACAAGTGGAGTGGGAGACGCGAAATGGTATAGTTGGAGTGGGAGAAGTTGTGGAGTGGGAGAGGTGGTGTGAGATAGATAGAGTGGGATAGTTGAGTGAGAGAGGTGGTGGAGTGAGAGAGGTTGTGGAGTGGGATAGGTGGAGTGGGAGAGGTAGTGGAGTGGGAGAGGTGGAGTGGGAGAGGTTGTGGAGTGGGAGAGGCTGTGGAGTGGGAGAGGCTGTGGAGTGGGAGAGACTGTGGAGTGGGAGAGGTGGAGTGGGAGAGGTGGTGGAGTGGGAAAGGCGGTGGAGTGGGAGAGGTGGTGGAGTGGGAGAGGCGGTGGAGTGGGAGAGGCTGTGGAGTGGGAGAGACTGTGGAGCGGGAGAGGCTGTGGAGTGGGAGAGGCGGTGGAGTGGGAGAGGTGGTGGAGTGGGAGAGGCTGTGGAGTGGGAGAGGTGGTGGTGCGGTGGAGGTATTAAAGAGAACGGGAGATAAAATAAAGTAATTAGTAGAATAACAAGATGATGAGAGGAGGGTTCCATGTTGAGAGAAAAAACGAAGGAGCAGCTGCAAGATAACGATGGAGGAGATGGGATTATAAAGAGGGAGAAGGGAAGAAGAGAAGAGTGTAAGGAATGAACGACTAGGAGAAAGATACAAAAATAAGTAGTCGAGGGTGGGAGAAGGTTAGAAGAGAGGGAAAAGAGAAGGATGGAAGGGGCAGAAGGTTAGGGTGCGAGAGAGGTGATGAGGACACAAAGGGACAGAAAATGATTATGAGTGACAGGTAATTATGAAGGTAAGAAGACTGTGAAGAACCTTGTGTGTGAAGTACATTGGTCGTCCTGGTCGGACCCGATTTCTTCAAGTAACATCTAAAATCTTACTTTCAAGTTGTGCTCTAGACAAGCTTTTAAGATATAAAAGGAAATTTATTTATTTATATATGTCGTGCCGAATAGGTAAAACTTGCTATTTTGGCTTCAATAGCAACGCTCTTCTTGCCGAATTAGGCAAACGAAAATTTGTGTTTGCAATAATTTCGCAAAAATCATTCTGAGCCTAACGAAAAAAAATATTTTTCACTGTGTTTATTACTAGAATATATAAAATATATTTAGCTGGTTTAGATTAAATTAAATTGCGGGTGTTATAATAAGGTTAGGTAAGTTTCCTAAGGTTCTTCTGGTACTAAATCTTTAATTTTTATATTAACATAAATGAAAAAGTATATCTTTAAATATATAAATAAAAATTTTAGAAAATATTTAATTTTAAATGAGTTCTCGCTATTTGACCAGTTTTACTTATTCGGCACGACATATATGTATGTATGTATTGTATGTATACAGACAATGGCCGCGGTCAGCAGTTGAAGTCGAACTCATGTTTGGATGGTGGCATAGCACCCTACGTGGCTCCTTAGACAACTTATACACAGATGTTTCACACACTTGATAACCTTAGCGCCGGGCACACCGGTGAACCTCAGGCATGGTTTTCCGGTATTTCATTGTCCCCACGATTGTGAATGTTATACACACACACACACACACACACACACACACACACACACACACACACACACACACACACACACACACACACACACAAAATGGAGGGAAAAAATAGTAAATGAAATGACGGGAGCGTGACTACAAAGTGCAGAGGCGCATAGGAGAGGTTCGTACCTAAGGGCAACAGAAACAATGGAAAGACCAGAACAAACCCTTGTATGAAAGAAAACTTCGTTAGCTAAGTGTGGAAGCATGAATGAATGAATGATAGAGGTAGTATAAATGGTTGAATGCTTGTTCAGTGAAGGGGGTGTATCGTGACCTCTACCCCGCTCCCATCTTCACTCCACCTGGTGGGAGTTAGCATGACGCCCTTCTAACATATTGGACATTACTTGACTTCCTGCTCCCACCAAGTCCGTAAGTATGGTTTTCTACTATTGTTGTTTTATGTTATGTGTTGGTTGTTCTTTTTTATTAGTGTAACCGGACCTTGATTTAACTTACGTATTTTAATGTAATTTTTCTTAGTCCTCACCATTTCGTTTGAAGGCCTTTAGCCTATCATGTGACTGCTTGCCCGGGTTTGTAACTTTTATTTATTTTCTGTCTTTTAGCCTTGTTGATAAAATAGGGTCACTCGACACCGGCGAGACAAGGCGGGCAGCTTGATCTATTCACTAGATCAGAAACTTAACTGAACACAGCAGTGTGTTGCTTCACCCTTTTTAATTGATTATCCCTTATCCTCAAAGCCCTGCAGCAAACCCCCATCGAGTACGCAAGCTGCCAGCATCTTCTATCGGTTTGGCATCTTTACTCTCAGTCTAGGGTTGAAATTTATACGAGTTCCGTCCACCAGGGACTACCTCGTCTCACAAAGTCCTCGTTCACACATCAGGAATCCTGAGAGCTACGTGCCACGTCCATCGACACATCGGAATACCATCCCTCCGTTGTATATATTAGCTTCGCTTCACGAAATTAATTAATGTATTTTATTTTATTTTTCATTATTTGTCTCAGGAAAATTTCAGGTGATTATTTTACATTTATATAATATTTTTGCATATTTTCAATAAAACTGTTTATTTTCTTCTGCTATAATTTATTATTTAATATGTTTTCTTCATAAGGAGGAATGGTTCAGACCACGGTACGGGTTGGGATTGAACTCGGGGCAAGTGAGTCGTTAAACTTCAGGCCAGTGTGTATGCCATTGGACCAGCTGGCTACAATAAGGTTAATCCAATTAGGTATATTTAAACATCATAGGGAGGTTAGCATGGGTCCTGCTGTGACTATAAATGAAAGCTTTTACAGATGAATCTCATCTGTAAAATACCTTTCGGTTCTGTCAAATACCCTTTGAGGGTCTGAAAGGGACATTATACCTTCACTCTTTGGTTCACCTAAAGGTGCAGAGAGGCCAGAGCTAAGTGCACTAGAGCATGGAAAAAGTATAGAAGACAAATACCTTTAAGAAAATAAGGAGACGAGTCGAAGGTCCAGAAACGAATATGCATAGATAAGGAGGGAGACCCAGAGACAGTATGAGAATGACACAGCATCGAAAGTCAAATCTGACCTAAAGCTATTGTACAGCCACATCAGGAGAGGAAAAAACAGCAAGGGCCAGGTAATCAGGCTCAGGAAGGAAGAAGGGAAGATCACAAGAAACAACCAAGAAGTATGTGAAGAGCTCAACACGAGATATTGGGAAGTATTTTCAGTGGAAACAGAAAGGCTTCCAACAAACCAGGATGGTTGGGTACACCAACAAGTGCTGGACACACTACACACACTATCCCTTCCCCTCCTTCTTCCCCCCCCCCGAAAGGTGACGTGTGGGGCTCCGGTCCAAACAGTAATCACTAGACTCACAGCTCACAGCACTACTGTAAGTACATGCCTGCCTTGTATTCTAGTGGATTTGTTGGTTGAAAGATTTACTTTTGACCAATAATAAACTTAGTCCTTTCAGTCTTGCTCTAAGTTGACTGTTGTAATAATTACCACATCTTTTAGGTATTGTACTTATCATGGAGAGTGATTTCTTAAGCAGTGGATAACCTGTCTATCTTTCCAGCTTGGATGACAGAGAGGGTCACCTGCCAATCAACGAGTAGAATTGAAGGAGACGGACTAACGTTCTGAGATGTCCCAAATTCTGATCCACTTACCTGTTTGTGTATGCAAGTAGCAGGATATAACCCCTCATCATTGCAGTGGAAAAAAACCTGCTTTCCTGTCATCTGGACGGATTAATCACGGCTATACTGTGAAGAACTAGCCAGTGGGTTGTAACCAACACCTGCGACCCCCCCATCATCAGCAGCGGCTACGATTTCAACAACACGCAGTGTCACCAACACCAGACACCCAAGTTTTATATATATAAGCGTTGAATTCAGATATCATTTATATTTTTCATTTTTCATTTTCTTTAATGTAGGATCAATATTTCATATTTAAGTGTTTTATATTTTATATTTTCTAAATAATAAAGTGTTTATGTTTGTTATTTCTTTTTCTATACATAAATTTTCCTGAGGAGGAGCCAGCCTTAGTAATACTGACTGAAGTTGTTACAGGGCTGAGTAAGCCTTCACAGTGTATAATATGCAAAGTCACGGAGAAGGTTATCAGAAGAGTGGTGGAACACCTAGAAAGGAATAAGCTAATATACGATAACCAGTACGGCTTCCTAGATGGAAAATCCTATGTCACAAATCTACTGATGTTCTGTTATCATGTAACAGAAGACAGGATAGTATGTGGTGGCCAGACTGCATTTTCTCGGACTGTAAGAAAGT
>NC_091310.1:17207240-17277240 GCF_038502225.1 Cherax quadricarinatus
GGAAATATAAACACAAATGCAGTATAATGTGATCCTTTATTAACAACGTTTCACCCACACAGTGGGCTTTTTCAAGTCACACACGGATCTCTGCACTGTTCATGTGTGAAGAGTTGACTGTCCTGCTACTGGGTTGTGGAGTGCTCCACTGTCTGTTAGGAGGAGGGTAGAGGTCTTCAATTTAGCGAGTGTGGTGGTTAATGTGATGATTTTTTTTTTATAGTGGGGTGAGGAGAGAATTCCCCACTGCTGGGATATTTATTGGAAGGCTAAAACATTCTTTTGTTGTTGCACAGGGGAAGTTAAGTGATCCTCTTTTGGAGCGTGGGGAGGGTAAAGTGGTCCACTGGGTAGGAGCAGAGTAATGTACAGTGCTTCCAGGTCGAGAGGGAGATAGAGAGGGGTATTCTACAGTTGAAATTTGGGGATATTTCTTTTATCCAGTTCTCTGGAGTAGGGAGAGGAGAATGCTTTACTGCTAGTGTGTAGGGAGGATACAGCGCCCCATTGATGGATGTGCGAGGAGGGAAGAAAACCAGTGAAGGGTGATCATGCCCATGTATTTTCCAAAAATAAAATAATGAAAATAATAATAATGAAATTTTAAAAATCTCCATTATTAAACGCTATCATCCATTTGTTCAATCTTTATACATAATTCTGTCTACATTTCTTGAGAGATTGCTGAATTAAATTTCTTTCTCGCTCGACTTATGGAAGGTTCCTATTGCTCTGGGGTTAAATTAGTAATTATTACAGCATCTAGAATTTCATAGTATAATGAAAATGAAATCTGATAATGTGAAGAACATAATGAATAACATTATATGTTGAAGTTCTTTTGACGAGAAGTACAGCTGTACCTCCAACGCAGACAACTAGAATTCTCATGAGGACCAACCTCTTTGCGTCAAATCTAAAATAACATTATTTAAAAATTACATTATCCTAAAACTATCGAAAGCACGAGTAAAATTAATATACAGTAAGGCACAGAGAAGGGAGTGCATTCCACTCTAGATGTATCTTCTGTTTACCTTTTACAGGATCTGAATCTTTAAAGGAATTAAATAGGGTTAGCCGACTAAAAGTTTTCGAAAAATGTAGAGGGACCAAGCCATCGCATGATTTTTCAGTCCTTACCTCTGACAAGCAGAAAAAAAAATTATGGGAAAGAATAGGCCAAGGAGAACACTCAGTGATACTTGGTATGTTGAATGGTTGGAAACAAGGGAGCAGTTAAAAAAAACGGGATAATTCATAATTCTGACCTTGCAATGATGACATCTGATCTTAAGAGGCAGCTCGTAGATGCCACTCTGCGACGAGCATCTGTTTTCTCAATAAAGTGCGGTGCCTCTGAAGTAGCCATTTCAGTAGTCTTAAATCAAGTGGACTACCTGTTGCATTCATGTCTAGGACACTGCAGGTTAGTGAGTGGCTCTACCCAGCTGTGATCACAGAGGTTACTGCCATTATAGAAGCAGTGCGTAAGTGGAGTCATTTCCTAGCCTGGACTCATTTTGTAATGATCGTTGGGTTCATACTAGGTAAGTCTTTCTCAAACCCAAATCCACTAACTAAAATATTTGCCCAACCAGTTTTCAACGTTACCCAAGGATTAAGCTTTGATAACCCTGTTAGCTCTTACACTTTGTGAGATAAAAAAAAACTATTCTCAACATAAGTTGAGAAATGGACGTGTACATTTTGCAAAGATTGTGAACAATGAAATCTCAGTTCAGTCACCTACTAGAATAGACGCTCCCAGCTACCCAGCCTATCGAACCTCTACCACTTGTGATTTACAGTCCTTATATGTTCACGAATTTTCATGAATTTTCGCATTTCCCTTTTGCATTTCCATGCTCTAGAAGCAACACTTAGCCTTCATGGGATGCCTAAATATATTTAATTAGATCGAGATACCTCCTTTATTTCTCAAAGGCTCAAGGCATACCTTTCCCGAGCGGTTGTCGCAATAATCAGGACAACACCCTAGCACCCAGGGAATAGGCAGGTGGAACGGTACAGTGCTATTACATGGGAAAGCATTTCGTCTAGCACTGAAGTAGCATGGCCTAGCAGTTCAACACTAGGAACTCGTACTTCCAAACACTCTTTATCTCAGTTTGATCACGTTTTTCTACTTCAACTATAGAGCACCAAAGCCTATTTAGGTTTCAAAGACGCTAATCCTAGGTAATTCACTGCCGTCATGGCGTACGTCCCCTGATCCAGTGCTACTTCGAAGTTATATACGGTCTACTTGTCTAATAAACTAGGCAGAACATTTTGACGCGGGCTGTACATATACCAACATTAGTTATCGAAGTGGAAGCGAATCCACAGAATTTGTCAGTGATTTGGCCTCACGTCCATCTGGTCTGGCATCTCTTACTGAAGGAAAGGATGTCTGGCCTGGTAGCAAAAATATGCTCTCTGCAACCCAGGACAATGTACTAAGAATAATGGGTTCTTCTGATTCACCCAGTCTCGTGACTTGCCCTCTGAAATATTCAGCGGAGTTGTTCCACCTTCCCGGTAACAAGGTTTATGCATCAAACCTTCCTGATCGTTATGACTGGGATTGAGTTCATAAATTGAAAGGAATTGTCACATGACGAGAATATTGTATTTACTGAACTGTGTTGTATTTGTACTATTACTGTTATTTTCTAGGAGTGGTTAATGTGATATTACTATCATTATAGGAATAATGTCCTATCTTTTTGTACTTGTTTATAGGGATTGTCGCAGTTCGTGCTCATTGCGTACTTGTATTTTTCTGATGTTTTGATTAGGGTAGCACTGGACACCGTCAGCCACAGGTATGTACATTTTATGTGCTTGCTTTCTGTATTAGATCCAAAAATTCCGTATTTGTTAATTGTGATAAACTAAAAGAAAAAAAATATCGCACTCTAGATGCTCTAATGAGTCAAATAAAACTTGGAGAGTAACAGCCAAGTGTTCCAGTTCATTACATCTTTGTTATGAAAACGTATGAACATGAAGAAATACTGCAACAGGCCTACTGGCCTATGCGAGGCAGGTCCAATTCTCCCACTGCCTTAAGCCAATGCCTTGACCTAGTGAACGAACGAACGAACAAGTTCAGGTAAGATCCCAAATGAGATGAGCGGGGAAGACGGGACAGACGAAGAATAGCTCTGGTGAGGAGTGTTCTTAGTCGTAGAAATAGAGCCAGGGCTTAACCCAGCAGCGAAGGCGATCGTGGGACAGACATTGAGAACAGAAATTCAGGCTCTTCTGTTGGGACTCCGGTGGGGTGAGTGGGGAGGACGGGACAGGTGAAGATTATTGCTAGAGAGGAGTGTAGAATGAGCCATGTCTTAACCCAAAAGCTAAGGTGAACGTGGGTCAGAGAATGAACAGTTCAAGGTACCTGTCAGAGAATCCAAGGTTATTTGTAAATAGGGTTAGGAGCAGGATCATACAAGGAGTAGAAAAGGTTGTGTTGGTTTGTGGGTCTGCGAATGTCTTCGTCAAGGAGGGAGGTCCAGTAGTCATGTCGTGTCACAAGTTTGTCTGTCTGTCTGTCACTGAGCGTCTTCCAGTACAGATTCAGTGCAGGGATGTCTAATTGGGCATGGAGAGACTCGCTTGTGGCGAAGTCCTCCCATCTGACATCAAGCACCCAGCGCAGCGCCTTGCTCTGGACACGCTGCAGTTTAAGTAAGTTTGTTTTAGCTGCAAGAGAGAGGGCTAGAGGAGAGTAAGTTATCAGAGGACGTATTTGTAGAGGTGTAGTTTGGTGCGTTGGGAGGCATGTTGTAGCTTGTAGAGGCCCGCAGAGGCCTTACTAGCTATTGCATGCCTTGAGTGAATGTGTCCTTGTAAGCGAAGAAGGTAGTCAAGATTAACGCCAAGGACAGTGACAGATTGTGTGATGGGGATGTAAGTGCGGGCGTCAGCTGTTCTGAGCTCGACAGGGAATGGAGGATCACGTTTCCTATAGTTAAAATACGTAATGCTAGATTTAGTTGCATTGGATTTGATCCTCCATTTTTGTTCCCAGATGGCTATTCTGTCGACCTCATTTTGTGTTTTGTGTGTGAGTGTACCTATATTGGCGTGAGTGATAAGTTGTGTAATGTCAACTGCATAGGCTAGCATGATGGAGCTGTTGTATACAGGTGTTAGTGTATAAAATGTAGAGGGTAGGAGAAAGGACAGATCCCTGGGGTACTCCAGCAATTAGTGTGAAATAATCAGAGTAACAGCCTTGGAATTTGATTCTCATGGTACGGCCGTCTAGGAAGTTGCAGAGGAGTTTACGAGTAGTGAGAGGCAGGTTAAAGTTAGTGCAGAGTTTGTACTTGAGGCCTTCGTGCCAGACAGTGTCAAAAGCTTTTTCAACGTCTTTTGCAACCAGGGCTGTCCTGTTTCTTTGTTTTGTGTTTATGTGGATGTGGTTGAGAATGATGTTAATGGCATCCTGTGTAAGAGAGTCCAGATGGATGTGGCTGTCTGGTGTTGTTTCTTGTGTGTGTGTGTGTGTGTGTGTGTGTGTGTGTGTGTGTGTGTGTGTGTGTGTGTGTGTGTGTGTGTGTGTGTGTAGTGTTCCAGTGTTCTATGTTCTGAATGTGTTGGATAGCGTTAGGGTGGGGTGGGTGAGGGTGGAAGATGTTCTCCCAGATGTGTTTGCAGATGTTAGTAGCAGCCTGCGGGACTGAGATGTGTGTGTTGTTGTGGGTGATGTGTTTGAATTTGTTGGTGGGAGTTGTGCCTCTGATTTTTTTGATAAAGTTCCAGAAGGCTTTGGTGTTTTTGATACGCTGTTTGTCCGCTTGTAGTATGAGCTGTGACCAGTGATTGTTGTGGTCTTGGTCTAGACTGTGTAGAATGTTGTTTCTGAGGTAAGTGAGATCTAATCGGACTTGATTAAATCTGTGTGTGTTGTAGAGGAAGCGATTGTGATAGCAGATAATTAGTCTTCTTCTCCTGAGTGAGGGTTTAAAGGAATAACGAGTGGTGTGGGTTTTCTTTGGTATTGCGGTGTTGGCTGCTTGTGTAATGATGTCCTGGATGCGATCAATTTGAGTGTCAATGTCAGAGATGGGCTTGTTGTTGTAGTCATAGGTGAGGTTAGTATTATCTATGTGTTGTTTGAAGGCATCTCAGTCAGCGTTCTTGTAGGAGAAGGAAGGTGTGGCTGGGATGAGGATAGGGTTGGAGGAGATATGTAAGATGACGGTAATGTGATCTGAGCCAGTAATTGGGCCAGGTGATATGTAGTGTTGGAAGAGAGAGCTGGCTCGGTTTGCCAGAATGATGTCGGGTTTGCCTTGGCCCGTGTGGTTGTAGAAGGTGTCGAAGTCTGGGCCGAAGTGAATTAGGTGTTTGTGGTTTGTGAAGTTGACTAATTGGTGACCAAGTTGGTTGTTACTGGTGTGATGAAAGGCGGTGTGTTTCGCATTCATATCAGCTTGTAGGTATGTTGGTGTGTTGGTGTAGTTGAAGAAAGGTCGTGTATGTTGAGAATAGTGTTTGGGCGAGCATAGGTGGTAAAAAAGATAAAGGGGCTAAGGTGGGTGTGTATTCTGACAGCAAGACAGTGTTGGTGAATAAAAGGGATTGGGAGAAATTCGTGTTTTATGCTGGATTTGACAAGGATGGCAACCCCGTCGTGGGGATCATAGGGGGACTGTAGTGCAGTATACCCATAATGGCGGATACGTTGAGGGGCTTTGAGGCAGGTACTGTTTAGTAAAACAATATCTGGCCTCTCTGCTTCAGAGAGCTCGACCTAGTGAGGTCAGACACGTTACTTAAGGGAGGAGCAGTGCATCCGACCTAGTAGCACAAGCTAGTCAGGTCCAACTCACACCCACCCACACCTACTCATGTATTTATCTAACCTATTTTTAAAACTGCACAATGTCTTAGCTTCTATGACGGTACTCGGGAGTTTGTTCCAATCATGTACAACTCTTACCAAACCAGTGCTTTCCTATATTCTTCCTGAATCTGAATTTTTCCAATTTAAAACCCCTTTATTAATTCCTGTTTTCCATTTTTACACCTCAATCATATCCCCCCTAATTCTACGCCTTTCTAGAGTGCAGATTCAGGGTCGTGCAAGAAAGGTATAAAATACCGACAATATGAAAGTTAAGACACATGTGCAACATCTGGATATCTTTATTGTAGACGTTTCGCCATCCAGTGGCTTTATCATTACAGATTCTAGGACATAATTGGAAGACAGTAGAACTATATACAAAAGATGAGGTAATCAGTCCCTCAGCCTTGGAGTTAGTCTTCACAACATCGTGGTGGAGGATGCTGTGAACACTAACTCCAAGGCTGAGGGACTGATTACTCATCTTTTGTATATAGTTCTACTGTCTTCCAATTATGTCCTAGAATCTGTATTGATAAAGCCACTGGATGGCGAAACGTCTACAATAAAGATATCCAGATGCTGCACATGTGTCTTAACTTTCAGATTCAGGGTCCTCAGTCTATCTTCATAGGGAAGATTTCTGATACATGGGCTCAACTATGTCATCCTCTGTATATTTTCCAGTGCATTTATATCCATTCTGTAATACGGTGACCAAAACTGCTCAGCATAATCTAAATGAGGCCTAACCAAAGATATATAGAGTCGAAGAACAACCTGAGGACTTCTATTATTTATACTTCTTGCTATGAAGCCAAGGATTCAGAACTCCTCAGTCTTTTTCGCAATCCGTAATATTAAGATCTACATTATTTAGTTTATATGTGGCATGGTTATTTTCCTGTCCAACATTTATAACTTTGCATTTGTCTATATTAAACTGCATCCGCCACTTCTCCGACCATTACATCAGTCTATTCAAATCATCTTGGAGTGCTCTAATGTCCTCATTAGAATGGATTCTTATTGTTATACCTGTGTTGGTAACTCTGATTATAATTATAATTCCCCTTGTAGTTATAATTCTGGTATTTATTGCAATTCTGGTAAAACGGTATCTTGGGTTGGTATCCCATGGAATTATTGTAGGGTTTCTTATAAGGTTTCTTACTGTATGTTTTCCATGTTTTCTTGTCTGCTGGTTTGCTCTTTTCATTGGTTTTCGGTTGCTCCTTATTTTAGAGTTTGTGAACTAGTGTTTTCAGTGTCAAGATTAGCGTTTTTATCTCCGTTTGTGTTTCCCCTATCTCAGATTTTTCGTTTTCTACTATTATTATGTCAAGTGTCTCCTCAAACCTACTAGAATCCTCCATGTTGTGGAGTTTCAGCAAGAACTTAAAACGCATCTTAACAGACAGCTAAATGAACTAATTTACCTTACTTTTATGGGCTGCCGAAGACCCATAAACCAGTAAATCCAGCAAAACTAATTATTAGTTCCATAAGATATGAATCGTTTAACGTGTCAATATGATAAAGCAAACTTCGCACTCCAACTGTTTATAAAGTATACGATTCACATACAATTAGCACTCATATTACTGAGAAACTCTTGAGCTCGAACTAATTAACAAATTCAAGTCAGTTTTGATGTAATTGTTCTGTTTGCCTAAGTACCAGTATCACACCTGTTATTCTTCTCGAAGATGACAGAAATATGCCATGCCTTTCAGACAGAATCGGTTAACTAAATTTATTAAGCTGTGCACGCTTGCTAAGATTTAGGAAGCATTCCTCTGAACGAATCTTCTAAGAAATATTGCTCATTTATGTAACTTTGCAAGCTTCTGATATGTTGATTGCAACATGAAAGGCCTAGAGGTATTAAACAAGCTATTAAGTAATCGTGTCATTACGATTTCGTGAGTCATGAGTCCTAGAGATATTATTCAACTCCCCCTGTGGCTGTTTTGCAATGTATATATATATATATATATATATATATATATATATATATATATATATATATATATATATATATATATATATATATATAATGTTGTACCGAATAGGTAAAACTTGCGATTTTGGCTTAAATAGCAAAACTCTTCTTACCGAATAAGGAAAGCGATAATTTGTATATGCAATAATTTCGTAAAAATCAATATATTTCAATGTGCTTGTTTATTATTAAATTATTTTAAACTTAACTAAAATATATTTAGTTGGATTAGGCTAAATTAAATTGTGCTTGTTAAAATAAGGTTAGGTAAGTTTTCTAAGGTTCTTTTGGTACAAAATTATTCATTTTTGTATTAACATAAATTAAAAAAATATATCTTTAAACGTATAAGAGAAAATTTTAGAAAGGAATTAATTTTAAACGAGTTCTTGCTAACTGACCAATTTTACCTACTGCCCACGATATTTATATATATATATATATATATATATATATATATATATATATATATATATATATATATATATATATATATATATATATATATATATTGCATAGCCTTCACTAAGAGGGCATTATATAGTCTAGGAATTTCACACTGCATATACAAATGTCTCTTCAGAAGTAATGCAGCGAAATAAGTGGAATGTGAAATTAAAGAGTACAAACAAGTGTGCCCTAAGACACAGTCCAGTAATGTAAGACTGAGTGCGCACTCTAAGTACCAGATATCTAGGGAAATATTTTAAGTTTGAAAATGATTGCCAAGCCCTTAAAAATCGTAAAATTTATAATTAATTGTAATATGTAACACACGTAACTTTTCATTAATCATCAGAGGGCCGCCACATAGATTTTTATTTTGATTAAAGAAGCAAACGGTAATATCAGTGTCCCTCATATAACTTACTGTGACTTCCATTATATTCTGGGGATACACAAATAACCCGCACATAGACGAGAGGAGCTTACGACGACGTTTCGGTCCGACTTGGACCATATTCTGGGGATTTTCCATCGTCCCTCTGTGATTACCGAAGCTCTTGTATCCACCGCAGTTGACTTATAATCGTCTTATCAATTATTTGTCCTCGAAGCTACAAAATTTTGCTTCAACTTCAATCAAATTCTTATTTAATCTGCTCCTTATCCCAAATGATGAAACGTTCTTATATCTCAATAGCAAATTACTGTTTTTTTTTTTTTTTGCCTATGTTCCCTCTCTCCTTATGTTCGTATTTCATAATCCCTCCCAATTAGCATAGTCAAAACCTATGTTAATCTTATATGTAGTTATTGTTGCATGTATTCAGAACATAATATATTTGTTCGGTGAGCACAAGACTAACAAGCAATGTAGTCATATTTGCTAGCTGTAAATGCAGGTAACCAGAGTCATCTGGTGGAAGCGTGCAGCCCCAGATCGTCTGCTGATTTATTGGTGTACTGTGGCAGCTGTGACGTTTCAGAAATGAGTTGGTAGGTTTTCTGGATAACCTCATCCTAGCCAGTATATAACTCATATCTCAATGTAACTACTAGGGCGTCTCTGGTGTGTCTGTGTGTTTTTACTCTTAGTCATTATTGTAGTTTCTGTCAAACCTTTGTTCATTTGTAAATAGTGAACGTAATGAATTAATTATGGTTCTATGTACATACATCACAGTGTAATTTGTTCGCCATGAATTTTCCCCCCTTTGAATGCTTCATATAAGACGACCCAGAAACAGTAGACCTACAAGGTACACCACAAGTGTTTGAAAGTTATCATATATCCGCTGTTTCTCTTTTCCAGGGTTGTCAGATTTCATTATGTATTCTTTCGTAAATCCTCCAACCTATTTCTTCAGTTTTATCATTTTCTCTCTTATTGTGTTTCTACTGCGCTGTACAACCCTTGTAGGTTTAAGGCTTATTTTATTATTATTATTCCCCCCAAGGAAGGTTCCTTGATGTTGGTGAGGGGCTCTTGGTTTAGGGAATTGGATCTGTGCTCCAGTTCCTCGAATTAAGCCTGAATGCCTTCCACATCCCGCCCCAGGAGCTGTATAATCCTCCGGGTTTAGCGCTTCCCCCTTGATAATAATAATAATAATAATAATAATAATAATATTATTATTATTATTATTATTATTGTTATTATTATTATTATTATTATGTTGTGTTTCTAATTTAGCAGTAGAACGGTTTCTACTCTTAATTACCTTTGACACTGTCGTTAACAAAATGTTGTTCAGCCTTTCTTTCCATTCTACCATATTCATTTCTAGATATTTTGTTTGATTCCTTATTTGTTACATGTTGAACGCTTGTGTGCGCGTGTGTGTGTACGTACGCTTCTCAGTGTCTCTTACACATGTGCCTCTCTGCATGTGTGAATGTGCCTCTGTGCGTTCTTGTGTGTGTGGCAATGCGTGCCTGCGTATCCGTGCCTGTCTATACGTTCGTGCGTGTATTTGCACGAGTCTTTTTCCAACTTACTGTCACAGGAGGCCAGGCCGCAATTCTCCTGTAACTTTCCTCACTAGACTTTTAATTCACATCCCTAACGAGCTTCCCAAGAACACCACTTAAAACTTCCTCACCACTTGTTCACTCTTACCGCATTAAAAAAAAAAAAAGGCTCGAAATTTTAGTATTATTGGTATTGTTGTAAGATAGACCTTTTAAAATATTTCTAAATAGAAACTTTTGCTTATTTACGCTTGTTAGTCCCCTCAAGGAAGGCTCCTTGACGCTGGTGAGGGGCTCTTGATTCAGGGAATTGGATCTGTGCTCCAGTTTCCTGAATTAAGCCTGAATACCTTCCACATCCCCCCCCCACGGGCGCTGTATAATCCTACGGGTTTAGCGCTTCCCCTTGATTATAAGAATAATAATAATACGCTTGTTAGTTAATGGAAGGTATCTTGACACAGGTGAGAGGTTCATGGTACAATGAACTGGAGTTGGAACACCTACCAGTCTACCAGCCGAACATCCCACCTGTTAATTGGAACACCAGTCAAATAGTCTACTTGTCAATTAGAGCATTGTTCGTCAAAACGCCAGTCAGAAAGCTAATCTTCCAGTAAACCAACCCAACCAGACTGTAAATCAACCAGTCAAATAATCAGTCAGTAAGTCAACGAATCAGCTACTCAACCAGCCGGAATGTTAACCATTCATCTTATTAACTAGCCACCACAGTAATTTGGTGGTATGGTTGACTACCATACCAGCTCCCGTTTAGAATATATTTATAAACTTCCAAACTTACTTCCTTAACACTGTCACACACACACACACGTTGACACCTATACACCTATACACCGTCAGACACACGTTGACACCTATACACCGTCAGACACACGTTGACACCTATACACCGTCACACACACGTTGACACCTATACACCGTCACACACACACACACACACACACCGTCAAATCTAACACCGTGACATACAAACTGTGACACCTACACCTCTGACAACGTAATATATCTATCCTTACAAGAGAGCTGACCTCTACTGTCTTGAGTTTAACTTGGTCTTACCTGAAGAGAAATATAATGAGAATGAATGTACACACCAGTGTAAGATTTTATTTTGTCATGTTTTCGAATACAAACTAAGTGTGCTTCATGAATATACAAGTGTCATAAAGTAGTTTTTCTTGTTATGAAGTCTCGTGATAGAAATGCCTAATTGTCACGAATCTGAGGAATTCTAAGAGTAATGGTTCGAGTAATTTGATTTCACGATTTTGTCGCACGCAACATAAAAAAAAAAAAAACATGTATTTATCAGTCATGGTAACACATAAGAGGCTTCCTTGTTCGCAGACAATGTGAAAATAACTAGGAAAATACAAACAGGAAGAGACCAGAAAAGGCTATAAATGGATGTGGACAGCTAACAGGCTTGGTCCATCAAGTGCTATTAGAGTTTAACCCGAGCAAATGCTAAGTTATGAAAATCGGAGAAGAGCAAAGACGTCCAGAAACAGTGCTCAGTCTCGGGAGATCAAGACTGCAAACCACATCGGGGTGAACATAGTTACGAATATCTTGCCTAAGGCACACATCAAGCCAGTGACCGCTGCAGCAAATACGAATCTAGTAAATTTAAGGGTAGCTTTGAGGAACCTCAACAAGGAGGCATTCAAGACATTATATACGAGATATGTCAGGCCCATCTTCGAGTGTGCAGCACCAGTATGGAACCCGGATCTGATAAAGCTTATAAAAAAACTAAAAAAAGGTGAATTTTTAGCAAGGCTAGAGGAGCTAAAACTTACAATACTGGAAGATAGAAAGACCAGAAGTGACATGATTGTAACGTAAAAAAATAGAGGAATTGAGTGTTCGAGAGGTGGGTCAGGAACACGAGGGCACAACTGGAAGTTTAAAATTCAGTTGAATCAGAGAGATGTTAGGAAGTATTTCTTCAGCCTTAGTAAATGGAACGAACTGGACGGTCTTATAGAGGTACTATAAGACTCGAAGCAAGGAGTGAACCTAGGAGCGATAAGCTTAATCAACCCCTATAACCGCATATAGATAAGTACACACATTCACAAGTAAGGTTCTACTAGGATGATACTGGAGCAGGCATGTCTAGTACATGGAAACGACATGACGGAAGAGAAAGAGTTCGATATATCCCTGGGAATTTAATGAAGAAATTAAAAATCGGGAACATTAAGGAAAGATTAAAATATAGGCAGACAACGTAATATGAAAATATAAAGTGATAAAGAATGCAAGAATCTTGTATCACTTTCTGTAAAGTATCTTAGTTTATAATTCATCACAATTCTTTGAATTTAACCCTAGTAAATGTAAAGTAATTGAAATGGGAAAAAGAAAAAGGAGGTAGGAAAAGACAACATATGGAAGATTAACAACAAACAGAAACAAGTTAGACAAAAGCTGGATGAGTAAACATCATGCCTGTCTTAGAAATAAAATATCTTAGTCCTGGACATTTGTGTCGTCCCATAGTCGCTAAAAAAACAACAGATATAGCTCCACTCCATAAAGATGGCAGCAAAGCAACAACAAATAATTATAGACCAATTGCTCTAAGAATTCTAAGTAACATGATCGCCAACCACTTGGATTCCCAACAACTGCAAAACCCAAGGCAAAATGGGTTTAGAGCAGGGCGCTCCTACCTCTCACAACTACTGGGTCACTAGGACGTACATAAGAACATAAGAGGAATACTGCAGCAGGCCTGTTGGCCCATACTAGGCAGGTCCTTCACAATCTATCCCACTAACAGATTATTTTCTCAACCCAATTTTCAATGCTACCAAAGCTTTGATAGTTCCATTTACTCACGTGCAAGACACACTCGAATCCAGCCCCTCTCACTCATGTATTTATCCAACCCGAATTGGAAACTACCCAAGGTTTTAGCTTCAATAACCCTACTAGGCAGATTGTTCCACTCATCATCTACCCTATTTCCAAACCAGTACTTTCCTTTATCCTTTCTAAATCTAAACTTATCTGGAGGAGAAAGAGAATGCAGATATAACATGACTTAAGAAATCGTAATGACACGATTGCAAATAAACCATACCCCCGGCCGGGATTGAACCCGCGGTCATAGAGTCTCAAAACTCCAGCCCGTCGCGCTAGCCACTAGACCAGCTAGCCACAATAAGATTCATCCAACTAGGTATATTTCTACACCATAGGAAAGTTAGCACAGGCACCTCTGTGACCACAAATGCAAGTTTTTACAGACGAATCTCCAGCTAGCATGGCCGTGACGAACTCTAGCTCAAGTCCCTTCACTGCCGTCAACATGACTTAAGAAATCGTAATGACACGATTGCAAATAAACCATACCCCCGGCCGGGATTGAACCCGCGGTCATAGAGTCTCAAAACTCCAGCCCGTCGCGCTAGCCACTAGACCAGCTAGCCACAATAA
Source organism: Cherax quadricarinatus (assembly GCF_038502225.1). NCBI lineage: Eukaryota > Metazoa > Arthropoda > Malacostraca > Decapoda > Parastacidae > Cherax > Cherax quadricarinatus. Next base: position 17,221,004 of record NC_091310.1, read on the forward strand.
GATTCATCCAACTAGGTGCCTGTGCTAACTTTCCTATGGTGTAGAAATATACCTAGTTGGATGAATCTTATTGTGGCTAGCTGGTCTAGTGGCTAGCGCGACGGGCTGGAGTTTTGAGACTCTATGACCGCGGGTTCAATCCCGGCCGGGGGTATGGTTTATTTGCAATCGTGTCATTACGATTTCTTAAGTCATGTTGACGGCAGTGAAGGGACTTGAGCTAGAGTTCGTCACGGCCATGCTAGCTGGAGATTCGTCTGTAAAAACTTGCATTTGTGGTCACAGAGGTGCCTGTGCTAACTTTCCTATGGTGTAGAAATATACCTAGTTGGATGAATCTTATTGTGGCTAGCTGGTCTAGTGGCTAGCGCGACGGGCTGGAGTTTTGAGACTCTATGACCGCGGGTTCAATCCCGGCCGGGGGTATGGTTTTAATGCAGATATAGTTCACACAGACTCTGCAAAAGCCTTCAACTAGTGCACAAAATGCGTGCTAAAGGAATAACTGGAAAAGTGGACAGATGGATCTTCAACTTTCTAACCAACAGAGCACAAAGAGTAATGGAGGCTGCCACAGTGGAAAGCTCTGTTCCACAAGGTACAGTACTCTCCCCCGTCATACTCATCCTCATATCAGACATAGACAAATGTAAACTAAAGCACCTTGTCTTTTGCAGACGATACTAGACTCTGTATGAGAGTATCATCCACTGATTACATGGTAAATCTCCTAAGCGGATATTAACCAAGTTTTCCAATGGACTGCGGAAAATAATATGATGTTCAATGAGGACAGATTTCAATTAGTGTTATGGAAGACTTGAGGAATAGCTAGAACAAAGTTTGCTACAAGTTAACCACACAATAGAGCGAAAAACTATGTGGAGGACTTGGGAGTGTTAATGTCAGAGAATCTTATATTCAAGGATCACAAGCGTCACTTTCACATCTGCAAGGAAAATGAGGTGATGGATAATGAGAACTTTCAAAACAAAGGATGCCATGCCAATGATGATCCTTTTTTACTCATTCTCTTTAGGCAGGAATACTGCTGTAAGCTAACAGTCCCATTGAAGGCCAGTGAAATCGCAGATCCAGAGTATGTACAGAGAACCTTCACTGCATGTATTAGTTCCGTTAAGCACTTTAATTACTGGGAACCTTCGAAGTCCCTTGATCTGTACTCCTTGGAATGCAGGCGAGAAAGATAGATGCATCTTAATCTACATCTGGAAAAATCTGAAGGGACTGGCCCCAAATGTGCACACAGAAATCACTCTGCGAAAGCAGAATATTAGGCAGACTGTGCAACATACCCCAGTGAAAAGCAGGGGTGTCATGAGTACACTAAGAGAAAACACAATAAGTGTCCGGGGCCCAAGACTGTTCAGCAGCCTCCCCCCCCCCATGCATAAGAGGAATTACCAATAAACCCCTGGCTGCCTTCAAGAGGGAACTGAACAGATGCCTAAAGGCAGTGCCAGATCAACCAGGCTGATCGGGCACTGACTCTAGGTATCTGTGGATTGGATTATGTGTGGCAAGCAGCAATAGCCTGGCTGATCAGGCCATGATCCACCGGGAAGCCTGGTCAAGGGCTGGGCGGCGGGGGCAATGATCCTCGGAACGACTTCCAAGGTAGATTCCAGGTAACCTATGTCAAACTAATAAATGCGCCTACAGCACTTATAAACCTTACATGCACACAGAGAATGTTCAAACTGGACCCCACGAGTCTGGAAGAATACAGAACAATAGCAGACATAATGATAAAGAAAAATTATTCTGCAAATAGACGAATTCGACGAAAGCAGAGCTACTCAACACAGAAAAAGAACGTGGGGACACAGATGACACTGAGCAGCCAGGTGAATCATAAAAATCTGAAGAAACGCTTTCGCAAAGTTAGAGCTGCAGCAAATTGGAACGTAATGCAAAGTGACATAGTGGATGCTGGAAAACGTACTGCAAGAGTAGTTTCTTTCTCGTGATTAACGGAAAGAGGTTGAGCCTCCCTAAATTCAACGACCCACCATGTATTAGAGTTTCGTTTAAGTATAACGATAACAGCATACAACTCTGAAAACATATGCGATGCTCAAAATCCGCAAATTCAGTTTGGTAATTAAATCTGCGGGCACACAAACCCGTCATGAATGAGTATTCACCTAAAATCATAGCAATGGTATTACTTGTTATTATTAACTACCACACTGTTGATACCTTAATAATGGCCTGATTATTGATTACTGTGTCTGTCGCTTCTTGTTAGCAAGTAGTGTGTTGGACACTACTGTCACTATCACCATTGATAGTAAACTAGTGCTGGGAAAAGGGAAAAAGGAATAGATAGATAGATAGATAGGTAGGTAGGTAGATAGGTAGGTAGAGAGAGAGAAAGAGAGAGAGAGAGACTGAGACTGACTGGAATTGAGGTTTTGAGAAAGGAAAGTAGATAGACATAAGGTTCTTAAGGAAATTAAGTTTCTTAATTCCTCAATCAAATGTTTCTCAATAACCAACTTCTAAAAACTAGAGCAATAATTTACTTATGGTAATTCTGTTAAACTCCCATTTGCATTCTTGTGTGTGAGTAAATCTAGCTCATTATATAATATTTTACGTGTAGAATCCATCACAAAATGCTAAAATTTAGTACAGTTCATTTTCACTACTTGAAATTCCAATTTTATCAGCCACTACTAAGTTGTAGCCTCGAATCACATTATTTTCTTTAAATTTACCTCATTTTAAACACTTGGAATTGCTGGTGTAAACTGATAGGAAAGTGATCATACATTTGCTTCGCGCTGCTGCTATCAGTTTTTTTCACCACTTCCCTCCGAGCCTTTCTGGTTGTTGTTTTTCACTTTGAGACATTAAATCTACGAGGGTCATGGAGTAACAATTTTTTTTTTAATTCATGTGAAGCATTGAGCTCATTTGGGTCATTCAGAACACGACATGACGGGGTTCGATGCTTTCTGCTTAACACAAGAATGACACTTTAGCATTTGCTTGCGCGCATATCTTAGAGCACCAGGAAACTTGGGGTATTTGTGTTTGATCCGAGGAAGTGAAAAGTAGCACTAATTTTTATTTGAAGCTGGCTTCAACAACATTAAAACGAGTCATTTTAAAAAGATTCTGACTTAAGTACTGTATACAAAGACCATTTTTTTTCTCAACTTCTTTCACTCAAACGATAATAACTGTTCTGATTTCTTTGGTGGTATTCACTAGATCCTCTGTAAAGATTACAATTTCATTTACATACTAGAGACTTTCAGATATCTGATGTAGACACCAGAACTATGTGACAGTTATGCTTGTAAGACCCACAGAAAAAAATTTTTAGGATGAACGTTCTCACGCCATGGATTGGAGCAAAAAACAGTCATCGTTAAGAACCAAAAACAGCAAAGAGAATTTGTATTTACGTCCCAGACACAAAGCAGTGCTTCCCAAACACTTTTTTTTTACCTAACACTAACCATTTGAGGAACAATAAGGTTTGACGCTTTCTCAAATAAATTTTCCGTTATAAAAATATCCTTCATGTATGCAAAACAATCACTGTGAAAAATATAGTGAACTTCCAAGCGCTTTCGTGATTTCTCACATTATCAAGCTTCCATGACAATGTGAGAAATCACTTTTTGTTTTCACAGTGATTGTTTTGCATATTGTGATATCACCTGTTTACTGTAACTTTATTGAATCCTTTTTCTATTAATACTAAAACTAGTGATGATTCTTAATACAAAATAAAGCGTTTACAAGAATGATGTCAACTAAATGCTTCTTTTATTTTATATTATATATAGTATGGTTTGCAAGAATTTTCCCTGAGATCAAAATGTATATGAGCTTCTGCTTAGTATTTAGGATCATGCATAAGAGCATTCAAAATATGTAAAAGACGTGTAATGTAATTCAAATATAAAAAAAAAAATTAATTATAGCAAGAATGAAGGCTCGTGATTCACATAATGACTAACATTATCATTGGAGAAGCCAGATATAGATTGTCAAAAATCCGCAGAAAAGGAATTAAGTGTACAATTGTTATGGATTCCATTACACATAAGATTACTCATTCAAGATAAAAATGATAAGTTAGCCAAAAAAAAAAAACACGAAGGAAAATGTAGAATATAATTTTGGTGTGTCTGTACATAGCACTGTGAATATTATTGTGAATATTATTAAGAAAATAAATAATGAAACTATTATAGGAATGCAGTTACAAGCCTGAGTAGATTTATCACTATGATGATACAAGCGTAGATAAGTACATTTATGGAACAACTTGCAAAGTGAACTGACGGACTGACTGATGTAGTGGCCAGGATTAGGCTTCGTTTTAAGTACTTATGAAAATTTAGCAGACACACAGATGATGATGATCAAACCAAATGCAAAATTATGTGGCTAGCCCTACGATCACTGTCTTGAACACTGTTTTTAATTGTCCACTTTGAGAGAGATATATAGACTATAACAACCTAATTCCTAGGCATTTTGCGTATGCGAATGCTGTTGCGTTATGGTTCACAGGAAGGATACAAGTTGTACAGTAAACATGCCGCTTCAACGGCAAAATTAAAAATCAAGAGCAAAATTACAGAAAACGTCAAAATATTTGTTTTCATATTATTGAAAACATAAATATTAATACAATCAAATTAAGTGCTAAATATGAGAGGGTCATAGAGCAATGCTTGATGGTAAAAGAAACCATGCGTCTTATTAATCGTGCCCATGCAGTGTCTACTTGCTGGCATGAAGGAATCACCAGCGGTGGTCAGCAGTCACTCCGAGAAGAAACTGGAGTGATATAATACAATGCCGCACTCGGATATGGTAATTCCTGACTCCCAGTGTCTTTGTTGTGGCTCGAACGACTTGATAGTCTTAATTCTCCTCGCATTGTGACTAAAGGATTTGCAGGAAGCCTTGTGGAAGGCGAAAACTGATTTGTCTTTCACCGCAGCTAGGGACATATTCACTCTCTTCGGAGAGTCCACAACTTCGTCGAAGTCTGACATGCCCTTAATCATGATGTTTTCAGCGATGTCGTAGAGGAACTAGGAGAGGCCCACCCAATCTTCAGACAAGTACCCAGGATGGCGAGCTATCTTATACAGTGTCACTCTGGGGACAGCAGCGTGAATTGTTCTGTACGCTGTAATGAACTGGAGAAGACGTAGGTCACCTTGTGGTGCTCTGACGGCACGCGAGTGAAGAGAGAGAGAGGGAAGGGGGGTAAGTCGTGCAGATCTTGAAGATTCTTGCAAAATTCAAAGCGACCTAAAGTGAAACTGGGATGATCGACATCCACCAGGCATAATGCATTGTCTGGTTTCTTTTGTGCCTAACAATGATTTATTACATGTAAGCTACACTACATATTTCTGTACCGCATAATATAAATATAATTTTTATATGTATTTTGTATAGAAAAAAATGATGAGAAGATTAATTATAATGTACCTTCTTTTGCAAATTGTGTGCTATTAGGTGGTACAGTGGGAAGACCAAGGTAAGTGCTAGTACATGACCGATACTGGAACTCTTACTGTCGAAACACACGTCTCTTACATGTGTTTCGACACGCACACTGAAGAGCTATTCCCATAGCGCTTTAGTGTGCGTGACTATCATGGATCCGTAAGAATCTGAGAATTTTCAACCAACTATTTCTGTATTTTACAGTATGACGTATTTTCTTCAGGATCTATCCGTCATCTGGACGATTAGAGCTACATCAGGTGGCTTTAATCAATGCTGTTGCTGTTGCCGGGCCATTGAGTTAACGTCATAGTCAAGAGTCCGAGATGTCTACCAGACAATGTTGCCGCTCCACCAGATACTTCATTTAGGTTCTGAGTAGTTGTAACTGCAGGACTTAGAACTTCCTTACGGCTACGCTTGGGTAGATGAGGAGTTTGTAAGCTTAGATGTGAAACTATCATCCAAAGACGCCTCAGCTGCTGGCGTATAGCTACTGGTACTGCAGCTTCAAAGAACTGCCCTTTCTTTGACCAGTGCTCATGCTGCTTCTTCTCTTTTACCATGAGAACATTGTAGACAAACGACGTGGCTCTCCGACAACCTTTTCCCTTATAGGAATCTTTCGGATTTAGCGCATAAATAGATGATAATTTGTTTTCCTCGATGATGACGGTTTCGAAATTACTGGTGTGAGCGATGTCGAAAATGTCCTCAAACCAGTGATTCCCGTTTTGAATTGTCTATCACATACCCTTTAGAAGAAATGTGAAACCTAACTTTCACAAAATAATGCCCAAGATAAAACCGCGAAGTAAAAGCTTGGTTTAATCATTCTTAAAATGTTAATGTGTATGTTTACACAATATGAATTAAAGATACATTTGCAAAAAAAAAAAAATAAATTTCGTCATATTAAATAAGGATACTTATTTAGACAAAACTGCGAATAGTTAAGTAGCTTATTAAATATATTTATTTTAACTTCTGGGAAATTCATTGTATAGGATGTGCCTTATACAAAGCCACGGCAGCCTTGGGTGCCATTTTTTAGCAGAGGCACCCCTAAGTCAACCCCCCCTCCACAGCCTAGAACGAAAATTGAGTGTTAATTAATGATGACTGAAACAGACTATGCTCACATAGGCATGTTACTGGAAATGTTAAAAGTTTTGTTATAGGCAAACTGAGGTATGACTGGCTCTCCTCTGACCAGAATTTAATTGAGGATTCAATATAAAAATAACCTGCACATTGGAGAGAAGCTTATGACGACGTTTAGGTCCGACTTGGAGCTTTTATAAAGTCACAAATCGGACCGAAACATCGTCGTAGGCTCCTATGTGCGTGTTACTTCTGTTTTGTTCCAGTTACGGTATTGTGCCTTTTGTTCTTTAATTAAGGATAATTTTAAACAATTCCAAACAGCTGATATATTCTCAGAATTTGCAAATACTTTTAGCACGCTGTCACGGAGTCCACATTTACAGTAAACGAGTTATAAAAGAATTGTGCTTCTTTCTGCCTTGACATTTTCTTCTCACAATTCCAGTTTCACGGTGAATACCCTAACTATATCAGTTAATTAACGTTGGGAACAGCCCTTGTAGTGACATGTTCATTGTGTTCTGAAGGGAAAACATGATACTAATGCAAGTTAATATGAAATACCAGTCCATGTCAGAATTATCTTTTTGTAGAAAACATGAAACTCGCCATTTGAAAAAAAAAAAAGTCGTCTCTTGTTCTCAGAATCATCTACATTCTCTCGTCATCGTCACCGAACCTCAGCGTGGAAAAGTAATCTCATGTTTAGCATCAGCACCTGGACACAACAGACGACAGAGCAGATTATTCACAACACTGTATTTTATGGTCTTCGTCATTTGATAATACGACAAAAACGGCATTCTGTGCAGTGGATACTTTTCTTAACTGAACTGTCGCTCTAAATAAAGATTCATCAGATCAACTAACCTGATGACGCTGTACTTAGAAGACGTCTGAGGAAAGTCTAGCCATCGAGCATCACAGCCTTACCAGAAGACGTAAATAATAATAAATTATTTATGCATACAAAGTGAAGTGCTAAACCCTGTGAGGTCATATAGCCGCTTACAACGCCTGTGAAAATGGAAGGTATTAAGGTTCGATCGAAGGACCGGGAGGGCAGATTCAATTCTTTGAATTAAGAGCCCCTCACTAACTTCAAGGAACCACTTATGAAGAGAAACTGACATGAAAAAATATTTTCTATATTTTTGAAAGCAGAAGTTAAGAAAGTTAACCACAATCTGAAGGGAAAGTAGCCGGGAGAAAAACAACTAGTTATGTGGTTTTACAACAAGACATATTTTATATAATCATTTTCAGAATCCCATGTCCGCTGGATATTAAATTTATTATTGTATGCTTACTGAAGAAACTAGGTTCTTCTCAATATTTCGGAGAGTCAAGGACAATTCTTAGGAAATGTAAACACGAAAAAATATGAATAACACCTAAAATAAAAAAAAAAAGTGGAGAATTAAAAATATCAAACACGAAGCAAATCCGAACTGAATCAAAACAATTAAACAAAGTAAAATAAATTACGAAAGTGAATCAAAGCTAAGACAGGAAAATATATTTGATCAGAAAGAACACAGGAAAATATACAAGAGCAGCATCAGGTATAACTCAGCTCGTGGCGGCGCAGACAACCTCTAAACTAGCATCAGGTATAACTCAGCTCGTGGCGGCGCAGACAACCTCTAAACTAGCATCAGGTATAACTCAGCTCGTGGCGGCGCAGACAACCTCTAAACTAGCATCAGGTATAACTCAGCTCGTGGCGGCGCAGACAACCTCTAAACTGTAGTGATCAAAGATTACCAGCAACTGACAGATGGAGAGAAGATAGTCACCACCAGACAAACCACCAGACACCAGAGATACAAAAGACGAGTATCATTTATGAGAGCTAAACGGCAATCAACCCGGTGGAGAGTGAATCAGGTTGTCGGGTTGTCTCCGAGGTGACAAGTAGAGACAACTCACAGAATGGTTCAGGATCAAACATTCTCAGTAACAAAATAAAAGATGAAGGTAAGGTAGAATTAAATTCACAACCTTTTGATGAAGTCTGCAGCCCATGTGATCCCTCGTAGCCCCGCTGGCTCAATCAAAACACAGGTGCTACCAAAAGTAAGCAAACAGCAGTTTCCAGCATGAGAAGTGATTCACACACTCGGTAAACTAAAGGAAATATTAACAAAAATATTAACAAAAAATACATTTTATAGAGAAAAAATTAAAAATTTTCTACCAAAAGAACCTTAGAAAACTTGCGTAAGCTTATTATAACAAGCGCAATTTAATTTAGCCTAATCCAACTAAATATGTTTTAGATAGTTTATCATTAAATTATTGTAAACTTAACACAATGAAATGTATCTTTTTACGTTAGGCTCAGAATGTTTTTTGCGAAACTATTGCATACACAAATTTTTGCTTCTTATTCGGCGAGAAGAGCGTTGCTGTTTAAGCCATAATCGCAAGTTTTACCTATTCGGCACGATATATATATATATATATATATATATATATATATATATATATATATATATATATATATATATATATATATATATATATAAAACAACCACTGTGAAAGAGTAATGAAATTCCAAGCGCTTTCGTGACTACTCACATTGTCAAGGAACTATGAAAGTAATACATCAAAGGAAGGTAATAAAAGGGCTTAGACTGCACCTCACAGTCAACTCCCACAACAAAGAAACACCTGACGCGGGACAATACTGGATTCATAAGAAAAGAGGAACACTGCAGTAGGTCCGCTGGTCCAACTAGACAGGTCCTCACGACAACCCACTAACAAATTATTCTACCCAAGAAATAAGGTTCATTATTTGTCCAATGTATTATTAAACTCTATCCAAATTTTATTAATTATAAATGAATCTAATTTATACAAACCTAAGAAAATATTCATATTTTCAAAACTGCTTTTTATGAAACAAGATTCAATTATATTTCTGTCAACCATGGACTTGCTTGATACTACTTTCTCAACTTTTTGAAAATCAATTGGATGATTAAAGTTGAGAAAGTTGTATCAAGCAAGTCCATGGTTGACAGAAATATAATTGAATCTTGTTTCATAAAAAGCAGTTTTGAAAATAATATGAATATTTCCTTAGGTTTGTATAAATTAGATTCATTTATAATTAGTAAAATTTGGTTAGAGTTTAATAATACATTGGACAAATAATAAACCTTATTTCTTGGGTAGAATAATTTGTTAGTGGGTTGTCGTGAGGACCTGTCTAGTTGGACCAGCGGACCTACTGCAGTGTTCCTCTTTTCTTATGAATCCGGTTTTGTCCCGCGTCAGGTGTTTCTTTGTTGTGGGAGTTGACTGTGAGGTGTAGTCTAAGCCCTTTCATTGCCTTCCTTTGATGTATTACTTTCATAGTTCCTTGACAATGTGAGTAGTCACGAAAGCGCTTGGAATTTCATTACTCTTTCACAGTGGTTGTTTTGCATATTTTAAAATCACCTGTTTACTGTGATCTTATTCCACACATGTTCTTACACACACACACGCACACACACACATATATATATATATATATATATATATATATATATATATATATATATATATATATATATATATATATATATATATAACGCGATCTTTTAATAAATTGCTAAGGCTGTTGAAATACATCCACTATTTACGTGCCAGTGGATAATGTGTTTTATGTTTTATGAAAAGAGTTTGCACACTCTACGTAAGTCACTGAAGGACACGCTTAGTACCTTGCAAGCAGTGTTTTCTGTAAACTGCTGTACATAGGTGAGTCTTGAGCGGGCACGCAGGCACGCGGGCACGCGGGCACGCGGGCACGCGGGCACGCAGTAGTCAATAATGTAACACCCATTATTCCAGCAGCACCCGTCGCATATACAACACCTTTTTTTTTATACTTAACACAATATATCAGAATGTTTGAGCTTCATTTAGACTAGGTAAAAAGCAATAGGACAATATTTAAAAAAACTTGTGTTGACATCTCTGACATCTACCCACAGCTTTAGAAAAATGTTCTTCTATTTTTTGCACACTCGTCTGATTACTGCTTTACATAAAATCTCTTTTTGCTCATTGAAAAAAAAGAGGCAACATGGAATCTTCCTTAAGTGATGCAAATAACAAACATCATTCATTATACAGGGAACTAGAAGATAACAGTTTGCGTGACAGCTCTGTCGAGATATTTCTAAATCAGGGAGAAGCAATCAAAGGTGACTCAGATAATACTGGCTCCCTTGGGTGCCACAAAGGTGGCCCAGATAGTGCTGGCTCCCTTGGGTGCCACAAAGGTGGCCCAGATAGTGCTGGCTCCCTTGGGTGCCACAAAGGTGGCTCAGCTAGTAATGGCTCCCTTGGGTGCCACAAAGGTGACTCAGCTAGCAATTGCTCCCTTGGGTGCCACAAAGGTGGCTCAGCTAGTAATGGCTCCCTTGGGTGCCACAAAGGTGGCTCAGCTAGTACTGACTCCCTTGGGTGCCACAAAGGTGGCTCAGTACTGGCTAGCTTGGGTGCCACGAAGGTGGCTCAACTAGTACTGGCTCCCTTGGGTGCCACAAAGGTGGCTCAGCTAGTACTGGCTCCCTTGGGTGCCACAACCGGGCAATAACGTCAAGTCCGAATTCCGCACGCTTCTTACTGTTGTTTGAGAGACTTTAATTGCCAATTAGCTGGATGGTTCTGTACCAGCTGGGAGTGCGGTTATAGCCAGCTGATACAGGAACAGCTGATGCAGTAACAGAAACAGCGGATATAACAGGAACAGATGATTGCATAAAGGCAGATGCAGGAACAGAAACAGGTGATGCAGTACCAGAACCAGGTAATGCAGCAATAGCAATGCAGACAAACTTTTAATACTGTAACAGAAACAGCTGATGCAACGAGGAAAAGTCAAATGAGCTTTACCAAGCCACTGATATGATCAAGTTCTACGTAGACCGAAAAATTACTACAGTAAAAGTTTGCTCTGTCCCTGTGTCTTATTTCTGAATGCTACAGTATACCTCTGCATCCCGCTGATGCAGTAAGTAAGAGGTGATGCTAATGCAGCAACAGAAACAACCGATGCATTAACAGCAGATACAGCAATACACACAGTTGGTGCACTAAGAATAGCTGATGCAGTAACAGGAACGGGTGACGTAGTAACAGGAACAACTGATGCAGTAACAAACAGCTGATGAAGAACAACACACCACATATACCTGAGTACAAATATACATAATGCAAATACCAACTTGTATTCTTCCCTCTCACTCCCCCCCACACACATACCAGAGTGGAATGAGTAAGGCGTATCTAGGAGAATGCAAGCAGATGAGGACGAGAAAGCTCTGCAAACCGATCTGGACAGATAAATGGTTGCTTGAATTCAATCTCATCAATGCTAGTGTATGAAGACTGGGGGAATGATCAGAAGATTGGAAGTCGAATATAGAATCGGGGTACAAAGGCTGTAGGAGTCACTCAAAAAACTCAAAGACTTGGGACTGAGCTTAGCGCTTAGCATATCAACAGATTCTCAGATCAACCAAATAACCTCCGCAACCAATGTTCGTTTGACAAATTTAAAAGTGGCCTTCAGGACTCTCAGTAGAGTCACTGCAGGCCCTTTATACAGCATACTGTATGTCAGACCCATCTTGGAGTATGCAGCACCAGCACGAAACCCTCCTGAGGAAGCATGCTAAGAAACTGATGCACTGAGAAGCGTTCCAGAAATAAGAGGTACGAGATACAAAAAAAGGCTAACGGAATTTAATCTAACAAATCTGGAGGACAGAAGGACCCGGAAAGACATGATAACAACGTTTGAAATAGTCACAATATGACAGGGTAGACAAGAAGAAGTTTTCTGAGAGGTAGGAAACAGGTTCTCGAGGCACAACTGAACCACTAGGATATCAGAAAGAATTTCTTCAGTCTCTGGGTGGCCAAAAAGAGGAATGACCTCGACGAAGACGTGGTAGAAGGCAGGCTCCATACTTACCTGGAGTTTACCTGGAGGGTATTACAGTGATCAACGCCCCCTCGGCCCGGCCACGACCAGCTTAAAGAAAAGATATGGTAGGGCCCACGAAGCTAGGAGTGTGTGAATCCCTCAAGTAGAAGATTAAGAGGTGGAGACAGAAGCTAGGAATCGCCCCTCCCCCCCCCCCCCCACACACACACAGGAGCAATTGAGAGACGCCAGAGAAAGATAGGAGTAACAGGAAATGCATCAACAGGTATGGAAGCTTACCCTCCGGAGAACTGCAAGGGCCAACCATCCACAGACCGTTCCTCAATCCATAGCCTTTCCTCCCATCCAAGCACAATAACTCAAAATAGACCAAACTCCACACTCACAGTCTCCATTTCCCCCGCACAAATACCTTCCTTGCAAATGCCCCTCACAATATCCCACCCCACCTTTCATGCCCCAACCCACACTAACCCTTCCACCCTCTGACTCATGGACAGAAGGGAAGCACATGACTACATAGTAGGCACACTGAAGACCGGGGGTGCCAATGTAGTGAAAGCAGTGATGTGCAACCCTCCACTAAACAGTAAGAGACCAAGGCAAGAATATGATGGCACCACCAGAGCAATGGTGAATACATGGAGACTGGGAGAACCTAACGTCTCACGAAAGACCAGAAACGTGGGGGCCTAAGATGCGGAGGTGGTAATGAACTTCATGCACCAACATTTTAGGGATACAACTAGAGAGAGAGAGAGAGAGAGAGAGAGAGGATGGGGGGATGAGCCAGCAAGGCTGGACACTGTATTCACCCTGAGTGCTTCCGATATAAGGAATATTACATATGAAAAGCCCCTCTGTGCTAGCGAAAACACAATTCTAAGTTTTGAATATCTTGTGGAAGTGACAATGGAGAGCGAAGAATGTGAGAAGGCAAATTTAAAAAAAAAGGACTACACAAGCATGAGGTAATTCCTGAATGAGAAGAAGTGAGAAAAAGGACTAGAGAGAAAGTGAATGAGATGGAGCAAGTTACTGGAGAGAGTAAGGAGGCGGAGGAGAAGTTTGTGCCCAGGAGCAATAGACACAATGGGAAGACCAGAGTGCACCCATAGTTTACCCATAAGTGTAGAGAGGCCAAAGCCAAAATGTGCTAGAACATGGAAAAAATATAAAAAGCAAATAACTCAGGTAAAAAAAAAGATGAGGTGAAGAGCAACATGCGATTATGTAAGAAGAAGAGTGGGTCAACGGCAATTGGAGAATGACAGTATTCTGACCCAGAGTTGTTATATAGCCACATCAGGAGAAAAACAATAGTCAGTCAGGAGCTCAGCTTGAGATTTAGGGAGGCATTCTTAGAGACAGGAAGTCTACCAGCTAACTGAATAGGCAGAGTGCACCAGTAAGTGTTGGATACCATATACACAACCGGGGAGGAGGTAAAGAAGCTACCTCGAAGATACCTCGAAGGAGGTGGAACCAGATATCTCTGAGTTCTGAGAGAGAGAGAGAGCAGAAGCAGTGTGTGTGCCACTAGCAACAATCTTCAAGTCTATCGACACAGGGCAACTGTCGGAGGTGGGGAAGACAGCGAATGTTGTCCCCATTTTAATGAAAGGAAACAGACTGGCAGAGTAAAATTACAGACCAGTGTCACTGACATGTATAATGTGTCAAGTTTAAGAGAAGATTACCAGAAGAAGAGTGGTGGAGTGCCTAGAAAGGGGTGGGTTCATATATAACAACCAGCAGGGTTTCATAGATGGAAAATCCTGTATCACATACCTACTGGAGTCTTTCGACAAGACAACAGAAGTAAAACAACAGAGAGAGAGAGATGGGGTAGACAGGATTTTCTTGATAAATTAGACACATGTGCAACTCTTGGGTATCTTTATTGAGGAAACGTTTCGCCACACAGTGGCTTTATCAGTCCATACATAGGAGAAACTTGAAGAGCAGGAGGAGAATGAGGTAATCAGTCCCTCAACCTTGAGTCGATGTGGTCAGTCCATCAATCTTGAATAGAATACGGTATATGGGCGGAGAAGCAGCTTATAAACCGTAGGCAGGAGAGGTGCAGCAGATGTAGGTGGTGTCACATTTGTTCAAATGTGACATTTGAACAAATGTGACAACACTTACATCTGCTGCACCTCTCCTGCCTACGGTTTATAAGCTGCTTCTCCGCCCATATGCCGTATTCTATTCAAGATTGATGGACTGACCACATCGACTCAAGGTTGAGGGACTGATTTCCTCATTCGCCTCCTGTTCTTCAAGTTTCTCCTATGTATGGACTGATGAAGCCACTGTGTGGCGAAACGTTTCCTCAATAAAGATACCCAAGAGTTGCACATGTGTCTAATTTATCAACGTGTCGGTTCTCTGAACCATTCACCCACAGGATTTTCTTGGACTGTAAGAAAACTTTTGAAACAGTACCTCACAAGAAACTGCCACAAATGCTAGCGGAGCAGGCAAGAATAACAGTAAAGGCACTGCAATGGATCAAGTCATACCTGACAGGAATGAAACAACGAGTAATGGTCGGTGAAGAAGTGCGGAATGGCTGCAAGTAGCGAGTGGGGTTCCACAAAGATCAGTTCGAGGTCCAGTGTTGTTTCTCTATTCGTCAAAGACATGACAGGAGGGACAGTCAGTGGTATCCCTCCTTGTTCGCAGACGACGTGAAATTAATGAGGAGAATACAAGTGGACGAGTACCAGGAAAGGCTGCGAATGAACTTGGACAGACTGCAGGCATGGTCGGTCTGACAAATGGCTGCTGGAGTTCAACCTCACTAAGTGCAAAGCTTTGAAGATTGGGGAAGGACAAACAAGACTGCACCCTAAGTACTGGCTCGGGATGGAGGAGCGGGGTAACAAAGAGTGTAATCCTCACTCAAGGAGAGCCATGGGGTACTACCGAGCATATTTCCTGAGGCACATGTCAACCAGATAACTGCTGCAGCAAATGCGCGTCTGGCAATTCTAAGAATAGCTTCTCGACCTGTAAGTAAGGAATCACGCACGACACTGTACACTGTGTACGTGAGGCCCATATTAGAATATACAGCACCATTTTGGAACCCACACCTAATCAAGCATATCAAGAAATTAGAGGAAGTGCAGAGGTTTGCAGCAAGACTAGTCCAGGAGCTAAGAAGTATTTCGTATGAGAAGAGGACAAAGACATAGATGAGCCACAAAAAATGTCACGAAGTACATCTTCAGCCCCAGATTACTTAGGATGTGGAATTATTTCAACGAAGAAGTGGTGGAGGCAGACACCATACATAGTTTTAAGGGCAGGTACGACAGGCCCCGCGAGGCTAAATGGGAGTGAATCTGGCAAGCGACAAGTTGAGTGGAGAGGCCAGGTGCTGAAACTCGATCCCTACAACCACTTATAGGTGAGTACATGAGGGACCAAGTGAGACATGATAACGATGTAAAAACTACTTACGAGTAATTTTTACATCGTGCTAGAGGAGCATGATCTAATAGAATATAGATGGGCGGGATATTTGAGAAGCGGAAACAAGTACACGACTGCACATTTTGTAAAAGCACAAATGAGTCATGAGGATATCAAAAGCATATAACCTGATCAACAGTGGTAGAGGCACTAAATACTGTTGACACAGTTTTTTGTAAAGCTAAGATAGAGCTCACGAAAGCAGAAGAAAGTGAAACGAGTAGACGCCAGTTTAGGAGATAACCAAACGTAGGCGGGAAGAAACATGTTAACGCACAAACATGCACATACAAACACAAACTCTCACTTTCACACTCTTAAAGAGGCAGGACAAGTATCTCTACACATACGCACACACATACAGAGAGAGAGAGAGAGAGAGAGAGAGAGAGAGAGAGAGAGAGAGAGAGAGAGAGAGAGATAGACACAGACACACACACATGCACACTTATATACAACCACAATTAGGTGAGTACATGCATATGACGCTCGTGCGCATGCACAGGTTGATAATTATATCAGATCCGCTCAGTTCTAACTCATATTGCATTAGACATAATTAAATATGGTTGTTGCACGGCTTGAGGTGTGTTCTCTCAACATCTCTCTGATGATGTGTGGCTGTGGGAGCATTGTTGTCAGCAGCTCACTCAGATTCTCTTTCACTCTCTCTATCCTTCTCTTTCTCTCATGGTGTATTGCTGTAAGAAGCTCTCAGAATTTCTCTTCTAATAAACCATACCACGGACGGGGATAGAACCCGCGATCAGAGAGTCTCAAAACTCCAGACCGTGGCTAACGCGACGGTCTGGAGTTTTAAGACTCTCTGATAGCGGGTTCTATCCCGGTTCGTGGTATGGTTTGTTTGCAATCGTGTCATTACGATTTCGTGAGTCAGTTCTCTTCTAATGTGTTACTGAGACACATCGTAATATTGCTTTCACTGACAATCTATCCCACAAAAATATGTGTCCTTTAATTATATCCCACAATGACACTGTATATCTATTATTCCTCAAACTGTACCTCACTATAACTCGACCCCTGCAACCACAAATAAGTGAGTACAAATAGGTGAGTACAGTACCCCGCGCTAATATATCTTGCACTGAGATTGTACTCCGCACTGTATCCCACTGACACCACACCACGGAATAACACACTTACAGAATTATATTTACCTGGTATTGTTTCCTTTAGGAAACCTCCTGCCCGTCCACCATAATCCACCATCACATAATTGCGGGCGGCCAGGAGGAGGAAAGGGTGGAGGAAGAGCAAGAGACGGCATGAGAAAATTGAGTGGAATAGGCAGAATCAGTAGAGATTAAAAGGAACATAAAACTGAGATTGCTTGTAATGTTGACAGGTCAGTTTTTGAAACTTGTAAGTATAAAACTAGGTCGATCGCTAAATACGGGTTATAGCGTTTATTGTACTATATAAGGAATGAAGATCTTCGTCCTAATCATAGAATGGTGGGTAAAACGTTGCTCGGGATAGCCAACAACGTGTTCTTAATACGAAAGAAACCACGCAACACAAAAAAAGACTGAAATCACTCAACCTTTTCTCTCTCTTTGGAAGTGGAGATCTATTTAAGGGGCTCACAAGGGTCATTTTAAGTCACATTACACTTGAATAATAACATCAGAGATATGCTCAGTAATAACCCACATGGAGACAAACACTGGAGGTTGACTGATCTGTATATTTCGACCCTTTCTGGGATCCTCTTCATGTGGGTTATTGTTGAGCATTGAGAACTCTTCATTACACTTTAGTTATTCATCAGAGATATTTTTATATAGATAATATGGATAGAGATTCTCAAAACTGCTTCATACAGAATTTCAGGAGAGACAGGAAGCAGAAGCCGCAAATCAAATGGAATGAAATCGACTTTTTTTTTTTTATGTGAAAAATCCAGGGCAAAAAATCATATCTAGTGTCGGGCTCCTACTTAATGAAGGTGGAGCTGGATCGTTTGTTGTAAAATGTTCCAAATAGTCATGTCTTGAATTGTGCAGTGATGGAGCTCTTCTCTTGTTTGAAGTATCTTGGACTTTATTCTCTGAATGGACGGAAAATAAATCCCTAGATAATGCTTCTCTTAAATTTAGAAGAAACCTGTAGAGTAACTGAAGATCGCAAGGAAATACGTGAAATAATGAAATCTGAACACAATTCTGTGTTCAGTGAGCTGAAAAGGGAGACACAAATGCAATATAACAAATCACAGACTACCTTGGCAGGCAGGATGTTCGTGTATATAAGCAGTGTAGTGACGTAAAGGGACAGGTAAGGAACGTTGATTGCTGAAAATGTTATCAGGTGAGGAATGTTGATTGCCGAGTTGACCTTGAATTTGAGAAAGATCTGCCCAGCGTGGCCCCGTAGACCTACTGCAGTGTTCCTGCATGCCATAATCTGTTACTGTGTAGGAAAACGATGACGTTTCTCGGTAAGAGGTTCAGCTATATTGCAGAAGCCGTTGTTTTGGTTGAAATTGTATCATATGTAGATGAGTGATGATTCAACGATCCTGCGTTTGTGGGTGTCCTCTTCGGTGGCGATGAGACTAACGTCTCTGTAGTTAATTGATTGAAATGGTTGTGGCAATTTCGGTGTAAAACATGGGCAGTCTTTACATTCGGCTAGTGCACTGGTGTTCTGAAATTCGTGTTTGGAGATCTCTGGATGTTTCGCCCAGTTATATTTGGCTGCAATCTTTGCAAGGGATTATATAGACCCTTGCAGAGGATATACCCTGGTGGTGTCCCTTACTGGTGATTTTAGTGGATGCAGTGGTAAATACCTGTATTGGTATTGGAAAACATGTTGGAGACATGTATGACAACAGTGTTAGTAGGAAGAACCATGTATCTTCTCTCGGCGAAATCATGTCTGGGTGAGTTGAAGAAGTTGTGTTCACGGCGTTTGTAATCCCTGATGAAGTGACGAAGATGTTGAAGTTTAGAACACACTTTTTCGGCGAAAGAACATTTCCTCCTCAAGGAATTCACAATTGTAAATTTGGAAGGGACGCAGTTTTGGTTGGACGATTCTCGGAACACTTTAAAACAAAGCTTGTGGTCACCTTTGCAGGGAAGAATATCAAGGATAGGAAGAGTGTCGTCGACTTCTAGCGTAAACTGGATTGAGGGCTCGAACTGGTTGAGCTTGTGTTGGACAGCAAGAACTTTGACGCATTTAGGAGTTATGAGGTCAACATAATGGAACCAGGTGACCGAGGAGGAAATAATAGAGGAAGAAGGTTCAGCTTCTTTGTGTTTCATGTATTGATTCGCCAGTACAACACTAAGTAGGGAACCCATGGACAGTCCAAAAGTTTGATGAACAAGAAAATTTTCAAAAGAGAAATGTGAAACCAACACACAGTTCAAGGTCGATGAAATCTTTGACTGGAACAGGGAGGTCGAGGGAGTCGTCAATTTTCCGGTGCAGAAGTGTTGTGGGTACCTTTGTAAATACTGATTTTACGTCTTGGCTGGAGAGTTTCTTATTTCTGATGTTAATTTAATATTATGGATGCGGTTTACGAGATCACAGTGGGTTTTAGAGATGTTCAACTTATTGTACCCAATAGTTTAGATAGATGGTTTGCTAGAATCTCAGAGCTGGTGGGGGCACTACCTAGGCCAGAGAAGATGGGTCACAATGGAATGCCTGGCTTGCGAGTCTTCGGGAGGCCATACATTCCGACAGTGCTAACATAATAAATTATCAAGATCTTTGCGAGGGTTGTAAGAAGCAAGAATAACAACAACACTGAATTACAACAATCAGAAAGCCCAAAGCAGCAAGGGTCTATAGCAGGTGGCTTTCGGTGTCTGCAATTGCTGGACCATTATAACATGGTTTTGTATACACGGCAAGACCAACAAAATGCAGATGAAATGTACAAAGGCCCTGAAAAGCCTTTTAACAAGTGCAGCCATGATGGATCTTTTAGTACACAAAATGTACTATCATGTGACACATATTTAAATTTGGACAAATAGAACTTCAAGAGTAATAGTAAACAGAGTGAAATTAGGGATAGCCACAGTATTCATCCCACCTAACTTCCTAATTCTTACATCCGACTTAGAAAGTAATATAAATCATAACACCATCTCATCTTTCGCAATCGATGTAGAATATGTGAGAGTTACATCCACTGAGGATTCAGCTATCTTCCATGTTTATGTAAACCAAGTCTTCCAGTAGGCGAATGACAACAAAATTTCAATAAATTTCAATTTCTCCACTATGGAAAATATGTTAAAAAAAAGGACGAAGAAAGTACAAGACAACCTGGAATAACTCATTAGAGCAGAAGTTTAGTGTGAGAGAACTGGTGATGATACTGTGATAATAACAATGTTATTATCACAGCCATATGGAAATATTTAAGTGTGGATAGCTAGATTGTTCAAAATAAAAGATAAGAAGCCATCAATAATATTCTACTCACTTGTTCTCTTTATGCAGGAAAACTGTTGCTTCCTTCAAGGCAGGCGAAATTGCAGAACATGAAAACCTTCAGAGAACGTTCAGTCTCGCACAAATTCGGTCAAACTTCAGATTTACTGGAAATGTTTGACATCCCTTGACCTGTACAAAAGGGACGTAGACGAGAAGATACATCAATAATTATACCTGGAAAACTCTGAAGGACCGATCCCAAGTCTGAACATCGAAATGACTTCAGCTGAGAGTAAGAAACTAGAAGACGTTGCAAAATAAATCCAATGAAAAGTAATGTTGAGACGATGAGACTATAAGACTACTCAGTGTTAGAGGAATTACCAACAAGCATCTTGTTGTCTTGAAGAGGTAACCGATAAATTCCATAATTTAGTTCTTGATCGGCCGAACTGTTGGTGTGTACGGCAGGCACCAACAGCCTGATCGATCAAGCTTGCAACTAGGAAGCCTGGTCTGAGACTGGGCCGGAGGGGGAAGGGGGGTCAGTGACCCCGTAACCGATCAGAGGTAATCTTCAGGTATTATAATTTTTCGCTAAAGGGAATCCTAAAGTATTGTTATACACAGATTTATTCTGTTACATGTGTCTGGTTTCTATTTTCTCGTTATCTGTTTGCTAGCTTGTTGCATTATCTACCTATATGGTGAATATTGTCTACCTATATGGTGAATATTGTCTACCTATATGGTGAATATTGTCTACCTATATGGTGAATATTGTCTACCTATATGGTGAATATTGTCTACCTATATGGTGAATATTGTCTACCTATATGGTGAATATTGTCTACCTATATGGTGAATATTGTCTACCTATGTGGTGAATATTGTCTACCTATATGGTGAATATTGTCTACCTATATGGTGAATATTGTCTACCTATATGGTGAATATTGTCTACCTATATGGTGAATATTGTCTACCTATATGGTGAATATTGTCTACCTATGTGGTGAATATTGTCTATGTGGTGAATATTGTCTACCTATATGGTGAATATTTCTACCTATGTGATGAATATTGAGGCCGTCCATCTGACTTAAAGCTGGATTGCTCCGATGTCAGAATTGTTTTATGGGTGTTACCTTATTATGCTTACCTGAAGGACGTTTCTAGGGGTCAGTACATCTCTCTGTCTGCTTCCAGACTAGTTATGTTGGATCAAACCCTGGTAATCCAGGCTGTTACTGCTGGTCGCACGCATCCCAAAGTACGAACCACAGTATGGCTGCCCAAGAAATGACTTGAGGAACTTACCATGTTCCTTTCCCAGAACAGCCAGAGGTTTGCTGGTAATTTCCCTTATGTATGAGAGGAGGGGGTTGAAGAACAGCGGTCGTCTGACATTCATAAAGTGATCTCTCAGTGTGTCCCTTGTGCCCCTGCTTTTTAGTGGAGATATTTTTGCACCATCTGGTGAACATTAGTAAAAAAAGATATTCAAAATTCATAAGCAAAGAATTTGCATAAAGTGAGATTGCAAAAGCAGTCAGTGTTGTCTTCGACGTGAAGGATTTTCTCCTCCCGCTTTTGTATAGTATTGTTTACTGTCAAACTCTATTAAATTTACAGCAGAAAACTTACTAAATAAAAACGGAATTTTATCTCAAACTTCAATGTAATACGGTTTACCTTACTAGAGAAAAACTGGTTGTTTGGTTTATTAGGTTTAAGACCAATCGACTGCCAAAGAGTCATTAAGGATGCCTGAAACCTGTACACCAGTAAAGAGTACTTTAATACCTAAAATAGAGAAAGAATGTAATCTTTAACCTTATATACACCGAGAGATACGCACTTCTAAGTGAGCACACACACACGAGGAGAAAGAATGATTGAAGTAATGTTTACTTCAGAAACACACTTCATGGTCGTCAAGGGTACATCAAACCTGATCAAGACCACATCCAACCCAGTCGTCAAGACCACATCCAACCCAGTCGTCAAGATCACATCCAACCCAGTCGTCAAGACCACATCCGACCTCATCGTCAAGAACATATCCGACGTCAAGACCACACCCGACCTCGTCGTCAACACCTCAGTTGACCTCGTCGTCAAGATCAGGCTGGCACGTCAGCTGCGAAACGTAAAAAAGAAAAACCTGACCTTTTAGCCCTCCTACCGTGACCACATTGCATGACACTTACTAGGACTCTGTTTGCTCTCTGCTTTCACCTTTCATAAAAGCCTTTTATATTACTGAAACCCTCAATATAACAGCCACCTGGAATCATTACTTCTTACGCTCAATAACCCACACTGGATTAGTAATCCACACTGATTTAGCCTTTCACATCTATAAAAATAGAAATGCATTCTCTTCCTTCCTAATGCTGACTCCTCTTGTCTATTTCTGTTAGGTATAAGAAAAAGCAAAAAATTTTACTTGCACACACACACACACACACACAAATATATATATATATATATATATATATATATATATATATATATATATATATATATATATATATATATATATATATATATTTATTTACAAGACAAGCCAGGGAAGGTGGAAATCTTTAGCTCAAGTACTTTCACACTTATCAGTGTGTCATCAGGAGCTATGCAAAGTTACAAGGCAGCAACTGAATGAGGGGAAGGTTTTTCCTCAGAGGAGCGCAGCGCGGGTTGACACACACACAATATATATATATATATATATATATATATATATATATATATATATATATATATATATATATATATATATATATATATATATATATATATATATTTAACACATCGGCCGTTTCCACCAAGGCAAGTTGGCCCCAAAAAGTAAAAACTTTCATCATTCACTTCATCACTGTCTTGCCAGAAGGGTTTTACACTACAGTTATAAATCTGCAACATTAACACCCCTCCTTCAGAGTGAAGACACTGTACTTCCCATCTCCAGGACTCAAGTCCGGCCTGCCGGTATCCCTGAATCCCTTCACAAATGTTACTGTGCTCACACTCCAACAGCACATCAAGTATTAAAAACCATTTGTCTCCATTCACTATCAAATACTCTCACACACGCTTGCTGGAAGTCCAAGCCCCTCGCACACAAAACTTCCTTTACCCCCTCCTTCCAACCCTTCCTAGGCCGACCCTTGCCCCACCTTCTCTCCACTACAGATTTATACACTCTCGAAGTCATTCTGTTTTGTTCCATTCTCTCTACATGTCCGAACCACCTCAACCCCTCCTCAGCCCTCTGGATAATAGTTTTGGTAATCCCGCACCTCCTCCTAATTTCCGAACTACGAATTCTCTGCATTATATTCACACCACACATTGCCCTCAGACATGACATCTCCACTGCCTCCAGCCTTCTCCTCGCTGCAACATTCATCACCCATGCTTCACACCCATATAAGAGTGTTGGTACAACTAAACTCTCATACATTCCTCTCTTTGCTTCCACGGACAAAGTTCTTTGTCTTCACAGTTTCCTAAGTGCACCACTCGCCCTTTTCCCTTCATCATTTCTGTGATTCACCTCATCCTTCATAGACCCATCTGCTGACACGTCCACTCCTAAATATCTGAATACATTCACCTCCTCCATACTCTCTCCCTCCAATCTGATATCTAATCTTTCGTCACCTAATCTTTTTATCCTCATAATCTTACTCTTTCCTATATTCACTTTTAATTTTCTTCTTTTATATACCCTACCAAATCCATCCACCAACCTCTGCAATTTCTTTTCCCAAAAGCACAGTGTCATCAGCAAATAGCAACTGTGACAACTCCCACTTTGTGTTTGATTCTTTATCTTTTAACTCCACACCTCTTGCCTAGACCCTAGCATTCACTTCTCTTACAACCCCATCTGTAAATATATTGAACAACCACGGTGACATCGAACATCCTTGTCTAAGGCCTACTTTTACTGGGAAATAATCTCCCTCTCTCCTACATACTCTAACCTGAGTTTCACTATCCTGGTAAAAAGTCTTCACTGCTTTCAGTAACCTACCTACTATACCATATACCTGCAACATCTGTCACATTGATTCCCCTATCCACCCCGTCATATACCTTTTCCAAATCCATAAATGCCACAAAAACCTTTACCCTTATCTAAATACTGTTCACCTATACGTTTCACTGCAAACACTTGGTCTACACACCCCCTACCTTTCCTAAAGCATCCGTGTTCCTCTTCTATCCTACTCTCTGTCTTACTCTTAATTCTTTCAATAATAACTCTACCATACACTTTACCAGGTATACTCAACAGACTTATCCCCCTATAATTTTTTTGCACTCTTTTATCCCCTTTGCCTTTATACAAAGGAACTATGCATGCTCTCTGCCAATCCCTAGGTACCTTACCCTCTTCCATACATTTATTAAATAATAGCACCAACCACTCCAAAACTAGATCCCCTCCTGCTTTTAACATTTCTATCTTTATCCCATCAATCCCAGCTGCTTTACTCACTTTCATTTTACCTACTGCCTCACGAACTTTCCCCACACTCACAACTGGCTTTTCCTCACTCCTACAAGATGCTTTTCCTCCTTTCCCTACACACGAAATCACAGTTTCCCTATCTTCATCAACATTTAACAATTCCTCAAAATATTCCCTCCATCTTCCCAATACCTCTAACTCTCCATTTAATAACTCTCCTCTCCTATTTTTAACTGCCAAATCCATTTGTTCCCTAGGCTTCCTCAACTTATTTCCGTCACTCCAAAACTTTTCTCCTATTTTCAAAAAAATTTGTTAATAACATCTCATCCACTCTCTCATTTGCTCTCTTTTTACATTGCTTCACCACTCTCTTAACCTCTCTTTTTCTCTCCATATACTCTTGCCTCCTTGCATCACTTCTACTTTGTAAAAATCTCTCATATGCTTTTTCTCCCTTACTACTCTCTTTACATCATTCCAACAATCGCTCTTCTTCCCTCCGGCACCCACTTTCCTGTTACCACAAACTTCTGCTGAACACTCTAACACTACATTCTTAAACCTACCCCAAACATCTTCGATCCCATTGCCTATATTCTCACTAGCCCATTTATCCTCCAATAGTTGTTCATATCTTACCCTAACTGCCTCCTCTTTTAGTTTATAAACCTTCACCTCTCTCTTCCCTGATGCTTCTATTCTCCTTGTATCCCATCTACCTTTTACTCTCACTGTAGCTACAACTAGAAAGTGATCTGATATATCTGTGGCCCCTCTATAAACATGTACATCCTGAAGTCTACTCAACAGTCTTTTATCTACCAATACATAATCCAACAAACTACTGTCATTACGCCCTACATCATATCTTGTATACTTGTTTATCCTCTTCTTCTTAAAATATGTATTACTTATAACTAAACCCCTTTCTATACAAAGTTCAATCAAAGGGCTCCCATTATCATATTATATATATAAAACAAACGGAAAGAGCTATGAAAAAAATATCATCATTAGGCTCAGCCCTCTCATATTGTTTGAAAATTCTGAAAATCATAGGATTAAGTTAAGAATTTGTAGGCTTGTAATTCCTGTAATTCATGAAAAATAATATCATTCGTCTTAGTTCAAGTTTACCTGGAGTTTACCTGGAGAGAGTTCCGGGGGTCAACGCCCCCGCGGCCCGGTCTGTGACCAGGCCTCCTGGTCACAGACCGTTTGGCAAGAGGACAGTTTTACATCAGTAGCTTTGAATATAAGAACAAAGTATGTGATATATGTGAAGTACACAAGTTAACAAGTATAGATAAATCAATAAAGACCACCTCAGAAAATTATGGGAAACTATAATATAAGAAATGTTTTAGTGCAGCAGTTATTTGGTTCACGTACTTAGTACGATACTCACCCCCAAGGTCTTTCTCCCTGAGTGAGGTTTACAGTCTTTGCCACATCATCCTGACCCTGCAGGGATTCCTCTTGCTTTATCCTGTGTGTGTGTGTGTGTGTGTGTGTGTGTGTGTGTGTGTGTGTGTGTGTGTGTGTATGTGTGCTTGTGTGTGTGGTTGTGTGTGTGTGTGTGTGTGTGTGTGTGTGTGTGTGTGTGTGTGTGTGTGTGTGTGTGTGTGCGTGCGTACGTGCGTGCACGCGCGCTCGCCAGGTACAAAACGTAAACAATTTATTTTTACCCATAAAAGAACTGAATGAATATACTGTAAATTATTCCAAATATGCTTTCTGCTTCCCCCTGTTACCAGAGAATAATGTATCTTTCCAGTCCCACACTTACATCAATATCTTGTGGTTTACGTTGTCTCAGTAAGTGACGCACCATTCTTCATTCCTGAAAGTTTAATCATGCGTCTTCTCCTCCCAAGAGAATTATTAATTTTCCCTGGCATTTCCATCTCCTGATAACACTTGGACAGGAGTGAATTAGACTGAGTGTGAGTTAGTCATTGAGTGTACCCACCTAATTGTACCCACCTAATTGTGTTTTCTGGCTTTTTAGTCAGTTCCTGACGTCACTATTCTGTTTACCGTTACTGCTTCACTGTGTTCTGCCTGCGTGAGACGTATCATACATATTCTTAAAGATATGTATGGATTTTTACTCTACCATTTCACTGTCCGATCACACTAAGGCTAAAGGATTATTTCATAACATCCTTGTGCCTCATCTGTGCTTTTAACGTCCAGCTGTGCCCTCGAGTACCTGAGACCCGCCTCTCAAACGGGGTCTCCCTGTCGACCCTGTCAGTTCATCTGAGTACTTTGTACGTCATAATTATGTCACCTTTGGTCCTTCTGTCCTCTAGTGTCGTCAGGTTTAACTCCTCTAGCCTCCCCACATAGATCATACTCCTCAGCTTTTGAACTTGTTTCGTTGTAAACCGTTGCATTTTTTCTAGCTTCTCATGATTAACCAAATGTGGGTTTCATAGTGGCGCCGCATACTCCAAGATAGGCCTGACATATGCCATGTATAAGGGCGTGAATGTCTCCTTGTTAGCGTTTTTGAAAGCTATCCTTAAATTTCAAGTGTCACGTATGCTGTAGCGGCTGTTCTGGTGTTTTTCTCAGGAGAAATGCTTGGAACTGCGCTCACACCGAGATCCTTCTGTTTCAGGAAGGTTTGCAGCCTTTGCCCTCAAAGTCTACACAAAGGAGAAAAGCAAGAAAGACAAGAATAGGTAGACTGTATGTTCATGAACTGTAGGACAGCACTGAAACTGCACCTAACCTAAAGTATCATACCGAGCATATCTTCAACCAAATAGCTGCTGCAACTATTCAGCTATACGTCTACGGCACTGTACACCGTGTACGTCAGGCCCATATTGGAGTGCGCAACACCAGTATGGAACCCACACCTGGTCAAGTACATAAAAAAAAAATGGAGAAAATGCAGAGGCTTGCAAAAAGACTATTCCCGGAGCAAAGGGGTATGTTCTATGAAGAGAGATTTAGGATACTCATCCTAATGACACTAGAGGACAGAAAGACTAGGGAGGATATGATAACGACGAACAAAACATTGAAAGGAATAGACAGAGTAAATGGGGACAATGATGGGAAATAGGAAGAAGAGGGCACAACTTGAAGTTGAAAACTCGGATGTTTTAGAGGGATGTTAGGATGTGTTTCTTCAGCTTTAGAGTTGTCAGGAAGTGGAACAATCTGGAGAGTGTAGTAGTATAGACGGGATCCATGCATAGCTTTAACAAGACTTGTAACAAGGCTCTTGAAGTCAGGCGAGTAGTAGCGACCAGGAAAAGAGGCGATGCTAAGATCTGTGAATCATCCCTTGTAACCACATCTAGGTGATTAGACAGACACAAACACACACACAACATGAGATTTAAAGAAGTATTCACAGTGGAGACGGGAAGGACTCCAGGAAGTCAGAATTGGGAGGTATATCAACAAGGGATACACCAACAAATGCTGAGTGAAATATACACAACCGAGAAGGACGTGAAAAAGCTATGTGAACTTGATATCTCAAAGGATGTGAGATCGAACATCTCTCCGTGGGTCCTTAGAGAGGGAGCAGAGATGCTGTGTGTGCCACTAACAAAAATCTTCAACACATCCATTGAAACTGGGCAACTGCCTGAAGTATGGAATTTGGTAAATGTAGTCACAGTTTTTAAGAAAGAAGACAGACACGAAGCATTAAACTATAGCCCTGTGTCACTGACATGTATAGTATGCAGAGTGATGGAGATCATCAGGAGAGTGATGGACCACCTACAAAGATACAAGCTTATGAAAGACAATCAGCACGGTTTCAGGGAAGGAAAATCCTGTGTCAAAAACGTACTGGAGTTTTATGACATGGTAATGGAAGTAAGATACGAGGTGAACAAAGACAGAATGTTCCAGAGATGGGATATAGAAACACGGGGTCACGATTGGAAGTTGAAGACTCGTATGAGTCAAAGGGATGGTAGGAAGTATTTCTTCAGTCATAGAGTTATCAGGAAGTGGAATAGTCTAGAAAGTGACGTAGTGGAGGCAGGAACCATATATAGTTTTAAGACAAGGCTTGATAAAGCTCATGGAACAGAGAGAGAAAGGACCTAGTAGCAATCGGTGAAGAGGCGGGGCCAGAAGCTATGACTCGCCCCCTGCAACCACAAATAGGTGAGTATAGGTGAGAGTAAACACACACACACACACACACACACACACACACACACACACACACCTCTGTCTATTATTCTGTAATTCATTAAGGTTGTCAATAAATCCGAGTCATGCCTAGAACAGTGTGCGTGTTTGTACGTTTGAGTATCGACTGACTCATTCACTAATTCACTCGATTCAATCGCTGTCTTATGCGTTCAATGTTACTGTTTCGCGTTCCATTCACAGTCATTGTTGCAGTGTTGATAAATCACTGTCACCAACACAACATTTTGTATATCACTGACACCATCATGGTAGCATGTATACTTAGGTCACCTTCTGCACTCCCATATGTACTATCTTTTTAGTCATTATAATTCACTTTTCAGTCAATAAATTAATAATAATAATAAAATAATTATAGTAACAACAACAATGAGGAGGAGGAGGAGAAAAAAAGAGAAGAAGAAGAAGAAGAAAGAATAACTACATGTATTTCAGTCATTTCCCAATACGAGAAAGGAATCCCTTTATTGCCTAAGCCCAGCCTTCTCTACCTCGGTGCACGCTATGGTAATAACACAATGTGTAGCATAAGTTTCTAATACAGTGAACTATTAGAGATGAAGGTTAATCAGCTGGACACAGGCGAATACGACACTGGAAGCAGTAAAAGTACTTTTGACATGAACAGTTCGTCACCCTCGGGGGAAGGGGTCAGTCCCTCATGACCTTACGTAATATGTAAGGTCATAGTGCTATGTAATACATAGCACAGGTATGCAGACCTTATGTAATTTACCTTTTAAAAAATGCTTCCCTTGAGGAAAACGCATCAGTGCTAAAGGTTTGAAGCTAACAAGAAGATGCATTCTCCGATTATTGCATGGAATCCAACAAACTTGGCACTTACACACCCAATACCCCCCCCCCCCTTCCATTTCATATGATGTATTACTCCTTTAAGATTGATAACATTCAGAAGGATTTTATTTTAATCACGGGAAGATGAAAAACTTGTCACTGGAGTGGGACGCATTCAAATTCGATCCAAGGATCAAGGCCCTTTGACCAGCATCAAGGCACCCCCCCTCCCCTTCCGGAAACATAATCCAATTATGTAATGCAAAATATTATAAAACCTGTGAAGGATAACTGAATTACTAAGTATTATTCAATTAAGACTAAATCATCCAGGTTATGTTAATTGATAGTAATGTGATATAATTATACTATTATATACTAGAGAGACTTACAAATAGCCGGTCAACACTCGACAATTTCCTTCCACAGTTCCGGTCTTATAATTAATTATATGAGTGGATCTATAATAAAATTAATTGAACTGATGTTCGTTAGGATCTTGGATCATTGAGAGTCCTATTACTCAGTGAACATCATCAATCAATAGCAGTCTACCAATCTTGCTGCTTGTTATAAAGAAAACCATGTGCACACACAAACTACGAACGAAAGATATATTATAATTCGTCTCTAGGCTCACCTATTTTTCATAGGCGATGTTTTACCTAGAAGTTAACCTCCCAAGTTGCCCCCATTTTACCCATCCCTAGTCAGGCTTCACCTGAGATAGTAAAAACAGGGTATTTTTCTGGGAGGTCAAATATATTGAAGATGTTGTGGGGTCGCCCATACAGTGTCTGGATGACCCTATGTGGCTCTTGTTATTCTTCTTTTCGTGGTACTTGTCCACGCAGAATGTAAGTGTTGAATAGTGAGGAAAGCACTGTCAGTGCGTTTAATTTCCCTGTCCCTAATGACCTGGAATCATCACTTGAAACAGTTCTCCTTCTGTTATGTATTATGACCGACAGGGTAGATGTTTTGCCCTGGGTATGCTAACACCATCATTTCTTAGCCTTTGGCTTTAACTACTACAGTTTGGGAATCTCTTTTCCTCTGGGGAAATAAAATAACAGTGAACATATCTATTGTAAAATTTAAGTAAAGTGTGAGCTCAACAGTAAATTAAATTATAACGTTTTCTAATTAACAGTTACGTCACACCTTATTAATGGTAAATATGTAAAAATGTATTCTTGTAAAACAAGCTTAAATTTATCAACTAGTGATATAAATACAGTCTAACATTAAATAAGATAATTATTCTTTATAATTTAAGAGGAAATAACTGTCTATATAATCAGTTACAATTTAATAGTAATCATTAAAATGAACATAATTTTTTTTTTTAAATATTTTACACAATATCACTGAGATTAAAAGAGGCAAAATGGAACTAACACACTTTGTTAACGGGTATTTAAATTTTAAAACAGCAGAAGAGGATATTTAAAAAAATATATAGAAAATATAAAAATGCTGTTGTATTCTATTTAAAATTCTCTAACTACTTAAAAAAATATTCTTAAAATGTCCAAACTGACAAAAACTATCTGTAAATAGGCAAATTGCCACATGCAGTGTCCAAATTCAATACAAGATACTTCCTATGTTTATCGATGGAAATCAACACATAAACCATTTATTTAATATTAGCATTTATATTTACATATCAGTCTGAAAGCCAAATTTCATGTTAATACAGCCCGCTAATACAAAGTTTGAAGCCTATTAGTAAACGCATTCTCCACTTATTTCTAATTCTTTAGCAATTTCGTTAAAATTTCAAAATTTAACTAAACTAAACTAATTGGGTATCATTCTTCTTACAGAATACATCAACGTTAATGATTTGAAGCCGATAAGACGAGGCATTCTATAGTTATTAAATGCAAATCAATAACACTGTTTATTTAATAAAATTTCAAATGATGGACTTGTGCAATCCTATAAGACGTCGATCTTTGCTTTCTAGAAAACACATCATGGATGAAATTTTGAAGACGGGGGGAAGGAACACTGTCCAGTTATTCACTTATTCCATCGACTTATTACATTTGCTAATGTAGTTTGTTGTGTACCCCATATCCATCCTGTGGATGATAATGCAACAGCATATGGATGCACAAAAGGCCTAGGAACCAGGCCCCAAAATGGTTAACAGGAATACACCTAAATTTATATCTACTCTTCACTTATGTGTTACAAGCAAATTTAGGAAATTTGCTTAATATGTCTGGTATCTTATTTTCATTAATAAGGTATTTTGGCCTATCACACAGATTATACTGTCTCAAGACAGTGACCACAGGACTAGCCACATACTTTGTATTTGGTTAGGCCATCAGCTGTGTGTCTACCCAACTACCAGAAATGCTTGTAACCAAGAATTAGCCTGGCTGCAACATCAGTCAATCTGTTCACATTACAAATTGCTCCATATACGAACTTATCTACGTCCATTCATTTCTACAACATTCGGTTTCATTATTTACTTCTCTCCAAATATCATTCCTTGAGCTAGACACTGACACACTGAAGTGTGTGTGTGTCTAGCACATGTCTAATGTGCCAATTTTATTATAACGCAGCCATTCAATGTGTGATTGAATCCATAACTATTGTACATTAATTCCTTTCTCCCGGATGTTTGAGCATCTATATCCTGCTTGTTGTTAGTCATTATGCGAGTGAAGAGCCTTCAGTGATGGCACGTAATCAGTAATAATCATAAAGTCAAGCTCAGTTTCGTAAGTTAACTTTAGCTCCATTACGATGGAAAACGATTCAATTTGTAGTGTAGATGAGAATGGGAACTATGTTAAGTTGTTCACGCTGCAACATTTGTATTCACGTTTCAGCTTATATATATGTTTATTCTACATGAAATATATTCATGTTGCATCATATGTCTTTTTCTTGCTGTGAAAGCATTCAAGTCCACCAATCAGCTGAGGTATACTGGAGTATTCTGTAACTGAATGTCATAGACAAGCGCTTGTGAGCTGTGGCAAAGGTGGACCATAGAGTAAAATTTAGTTCTGAAAAAAGTGCAGAAGGATTTCGTTGCACAAAATGTAAAAAAAAAAAAAAATCCTATTCAGAGTCAAAGCACGATGGAGAAAAGTGAGTGAATATACCAGAGAAAAATATCGAAATTTTAAATATTTGCATTCAAGATTTTTCAGAAGCTTGTATATTAAGCGAGACTTAGGCATAAAATAAGTTTATATATTGCTTAAGAGTCTCATTATATTCCAAATGTGCTTTGGCCAGTAATAAATGGTTATTCAAGACACCAGCGGGAACTGCAGCTGCAACTCATGCTATCACACCTTACACAGGGAGAGAGTGGACCTAGCAGCGACCCGCGAAGAGGCGGGGGCAGAAGGTGTGACTCGACCTCTGCAACTAATAGGCGAGTACATTGTTTTTGACCAACGTAGCCATAGTGTCGGCACAATAGAACGAGTCATTCTATCAGAAAGGTCAGTTTCAGATTTTTAGTCTGACGAAAAACTAACAACACTTTCCACTATGTTCGAATAATAAATTTATTCTCTTACCATGACCGAAAGAAATCAAAACAGAAAGGACAGGATATAACAATGATTAAATCCTCAAAACATTAACAAACTGTGTAATTCTCTCTAAATTTCTTATTGCCTTTTAATATTTTTTTTTATTTCATTCACCTTTATTTATGCTTATACCATTTTAATACTTTAAAAAAAAAAAAAAAACAGAAGAGCACAAATCGAGAAATGTAGAAACAAAAGGTACTCCCTTGACGTATGTTAATTTGTAAAGTCAGACTTTCGAATACGAATGTCGATCTCGCCTTGATTACGCACTCAGGCTTGACTGATATTCTTGTTATCTTTCTTAGTAAAGCCCCACTGTTAATGTTACCTGTACTGAAGTCTTCCTCAAACCTATGTGACACTGATGTTTCTCACGAAATGCAGTTCTCTCTACGTCGCTCCTCAATTTCTTACCAGGATTTTCCCATTCTTTTTCATGTTTATCTGGTAACTCAGGTGCCGGAAACATATTATGAGAGATGCGCTCCTAGCGTGCTGACTAACTGCTACCATAACTGACGACAAATATTTTCTGTTCCTGAAACATAATGATGCAGTATTTTTATCTATTCACCTTCTCTTATTTACTTAGTTCTTGCTAAACTCTCTACTTATAGTTCGCCTATAATACAGAATCCAAATACGAGTCAACACAAACCATGAAAATTGAAGGAACATTTCCCAAGCTCAGCTCCTGCCTGGTATATTCTAAATATTATCAACAATGAGCTCCAGAGGAGTTTAAAGAGAAGCAACTTGAAGCTTGATGGCAGAGTAGACACATGCAGTTTATTTATTCCTCAATGAAGGCAAAAACAGCTGTGATACTTGAAAAGAGGATATTAGTAATACAATCCTGAAGAGTCATGGGTTATTTGAACATGTGCTTTTGTATTTAATGAAGCATTAATAGAAAAAATGTTTAGTGAAATGAACTTTGCTGTTGTGAAACGAATGACAGGAGCACAATGTTCATCATAATATTAAGTAATGGCATCTTTTAATCAAATCAAATTTAATTAACAATTTAATTATTGTCACATTTATTGGCTATAAAAGAGAGAAATAGTGAACTGTATAGAATTTTCGTTCAATTTTACGAATTTTAAAACATTTCTTTCAAGTTTTGAGAAGTTTGTTCACTTACATTTATTATTATTTTCGTTTAAGAATATTTTAAGGTATTCATAAGTTAGAGCTGCGGTTCCCAACATGTGGTCTGCGGACCCCTGGCAGGTGCAACCTGTGGTCTGTGGACCCCTGCCAGGTGCAACCTGTGGTCTGCGGACCCCTGGCAGGTGCAACCTGTGGTCTGTGGACCCCTGGCAGGTGCAACCTGTGGTCTGTGGACCCGTGGCAGGTGCAACCTGTGGTCTGTGGACCCGTGGCAGGTGCAACCTGTGGTCTGCGGACCGCTGGCAGGTGCAACCTGTGGTCTGTGGACCCGTGGCAGGTGCAAGCTGTGGTCTGCGGACCCCTGGCAGGTGCAACCTGTGGTCTGCGGACCCCTGGCAGGTGCAACCTGTGGTCTGCGGACCCCTGGCAGTTGAAACCTGTGGTCTGCGGACCCCTGGCAGGTGCAACCTGTGGTCTGCGGACCCCTGGCAGTTGAAACCTGTGGTCTGCGGACCCCTGGCAGGTGCAACCTGTGGTCTGCGGACCTCTGGCAGGTGCAACCTGTGGTCTGCGGACCCCTGGAAGGTGCAACCTGTGGTCTGTGGACCCCTGGCAGGTGCAAACTGTGATCTGCGGACCCCTAGCAGGTG
Organism: Cherax quadricarinatus; assembly: GCF_038502225.1. Taxonomy (NCBI): domain Eukaryota; kingdom Metazoa; phylum Arthropoda; class Malacostraca; order Decapoda; family Parastacidae; genus Cherax; species Cherax quadricarinatus. The sequence continues at coordinate 17,256,333 of NC_091310.1, forward strand.
CAAGTTGTGATCTGCGGACCCCTGGCAGGTGCAACCTGTGGTCTGCGGACCCCTGGCAGGTGCAACCTGTGGTCTGCGGACCCCTGGCAGGTGCAACCTGTGGTCTGTGGACCCTTGGCAGGTGCAAGTGCCCTCTGATCAAAGTTGAACTTATTCTCAACATCCTGGAATGGCTAATAACTTCCAGAACCCTCATAACTTCAAACTTTGAAAAAAAGGTGTCTGCTAATACAATGGCGGCGGAGAGTGAAATTCAAGCGTTTAAATGTGGATTTGCATTTTGTGTGTAAAATAATGTGAAATTTTTATTCCCTTCAAATCACGTCCAATAAAATTAGCTTTTCCTGTTTGAATGGCTTCAACATTTAATTAATGGCTGACGTATATCACAGCCAGGATATAGTGCCGTTAACTTCTGTTTGCGTGTTGGCATATCCGCTGATGTAGTAAAATAGTAAAACAGACTTTGAATCAGTGGAATCCCTGTCATAACTTACATGTATACTTTCTTACCCAGAGCTTAAACGCTGGTAAATATTACAAGATTTATTTTGGCCAGTGTTAGATTTTCTTGTGATAATTTTTGTGCCTCATCCAGTTGCCTTCACCTTTTGCCATGATAATTCAAATTCTTACTGGATTCAAACTTAATGAGCTGGAATATTTTAGGATTATTGTCTCTGAGATAACGAAAGAAATCCTCTTTGACTTCAACACTGGTGTGCCCTAGTGGAAAGTTTTCATTAATTTAAGGCTACATAAGTCGTAATTTCCTATTTTTATTGAATAAAAATTGGGATATTAAAGTCCGCTTGGCTGGTAACTTGTTAACAAAACCTAATTTGCTTCAAATCTTCAATGCTAATACTTAACTGCAGTGCAAACATATATCACATATACGGGAGTCTGGACTACATGGAAAGTGTGGATGACTTTGTCGCAGCTACCAAAATATGTGAAGTTACTGTCACTGCTTTTGATATTTTGCACTACAGTGACAGCCAGTGCTCAGATCGATTAATGGGAAGGAAAAAAAGGGAGGAGACTTCCCATAAATATTCACAAAACAAAAATTCAAAGCTCAAAATATTGTGAATCTGAGGGTAGCCTAGCTTGGTTAAAGTAAAATTTATCAAGCAACTGGGCAAGTTTTTCCTGACGCAGGTCACAGTCATATGATGACCCGCTACTGGAGCTTTTGGCCATATGACCATCTGACCGAGTTGACTAGTTCTTCATTTGAGCGAACCTCATAGTGGCTGTACAGAAGTATAGGAGTTACCGCTGCCAAGGAGAGGCGCTGGGAACATACTCAGTTATGAGTCTGTAATGCCATGATTCGCTGAAGGAATGGTCTTCGCGAACTATTCATCATCACCATTTCAATGATCTTCAAGAGTTTCACTTTAATTTCAGTTTTAAAGTAATCTCAGAAGTTACAGATACTTTTTTAAACGCCGGAGCACATCACACAGTTGTTCCCGTCAAATATTACCAGTTCATCTCGTTACTCTGGTGTCATCTTGGCTGGTATGCATTTCGTTAAGTATATTCAATTACAACGTGAGGCGCAAACACAAGATTTTTATGTAAAGTTGATCTTTCCCATTCGCCAAATGCAGATCTCTTTCTTGGTTTTCTGCCTCTCTCTTTCTCACGTAACTCACTTTTCTTCCTTCTAACGAACTCCTTCCTTAATGTACTTTATTTTTTCATTTTCACCTAACTTCTTCATTCTGTACTCGCGCGCGCGAGCACGCACGCGCGCACACGCACGCACGCATGCACACACATACACACACACAGACGTACGACAGGGAAGGTATTGCAATGGATCAGAGAATACCTGACGGGAAGGCATCAGCGAGTCATAGTATGTGATGAGGTGTCAGAGTGGGCGCCTATGATGAACGAGGTCCCACAGGGGTCAGTCCTAGGACCGGTGCTGTTTCTGGTATATGTGAATGACATGACGGAAGGAATAGACTCAGAAGTGTCCCTGTTTGCAGACGATGTGAAGTTAATGAGAAGAATTCAATCGGAGGGGGACCAGACAAGACTACAAAGGGATCTGGACAGGCTGCAGGCCTGGTCCAGCAACTGGCTCCTGGAGTTCAACCCCACCAAGTGCAAAGTCACGAAGATCGGGGGAAGGCAAAGAAGGCCGCCAAAAACTACAAACCTCTCTCAGGAAAAGGATCTTGAGGTGAGTACAATTCCGAGCACATCTCCTGAGGCGCACATCATCCAAATAACTGCTACAGCACATGGACACCTAGCAAACCTACCTGGAGTTTACCCGGAGGGTATTCCGGGGATCAACGCCCCGCGGCCCGTTCCACGACCAGGCCTCCCGGTCGATTAGTGCTTGATCAACCAAGCTGTTACTGCAATCCGCACCTAAGAATAGCATCCCGACATCTCAGTAAGAAATCGTTCAGGAATTTGTACACAGTGTACGTCAGGCCCATATTGGAGTATACAGCACCAGTTTGGAATTCACACCCGTCCAAGCACGTCAGGAAATTAGAGAAAGTGCAAAGGTTTTCAACAAGACTAGTCACGGAGCTAAGGAGGAGAGGAGAGGAGCTACGAGGAGAGGTTAAAGGAAATCGACCTGAGGACAGGAGGGATAGTGGGAACATGATAAAAACATATAAATTACTGAGAGGAATCGACAAGGAGAACGGAGACAGGATATTCCAGAGATGGAACACAGCAACAGGGGGTCACAGTTGGGAGCTGATGACTCATATGAGTCACATGGACGTCAGGAAGTATTTATTCAGTTATAGAGTTATCAGATAATGGAATAGTCTGGAAAGTGATGTAGCGGAAGCAGGACCCATACACAGTTTTAAGAAGAGGTATGATAAAGTTCACGGAGAAGGGAGAGAGTGACCCATTAGCGACCAGTGAAGAGGCGGAGTCAGGAGCTATGAATCGACCCCTGCAACCACAATTAGGTGAGTACACACATTTTTGTGATTCTGGATTCTATGGATGAACTCAGTGTGAAGGGGAGGCACACGACCACCCTTTTGTGGAGTCTTGGGCCATCAAGACAATATGGTAGTTAGTGGCAGTAGAAGCAATTTCAACAAGGAGATTTTTTGGGGAAAATAGGGATCTCCATGGAGAATGAGAAACAGAAACAGAGAAGACGTATGGAAGCAATAACAAAAACTGTTGCTGACACAACATGGGAGAGAAAACAAGAGGGGAGCAGATGAACCAGCACGAGTGAACCTGGTTTTTACAGAAAACAAGGCATAGTTGAAATTGTTCATGGAGTGCCGCTAGGTATCGACCAGGCCACTCTGGTGGCCTGGTGGCTAAAGCTCCCGCTTCACACACGAAGGGCCCGGGTTCGATTCCCGGCGGGTGGAAACATTTCGACACGTTTCCTTACACCTGTTGTCCTGTTCACCTAGCAGCAAATAGGTACCTGGGTGTTAGTCGACTGGTGTGGGTCGCATCCTGGGGTACAAGATTAAGGACCCCAATGGAAATAAGTTAGACAGTCCTCGATGACGCACTGACTTTCTTGGGTTATCCTGGGTGGCTAACCCTCCGGGGTTAAAAATCCGAACGAAATCTTATCTTATCTTAGCTCACAGACTGAGGTTCGTGGTTCGATCCCCGGTACGGGTGGAGACAAGGACGTGTTTCCGTAAGACACATGCTTGCCCCTGCTCACCTATCAGTAAAATATCAGTAATTTCTATATTGTAGTATGTCACTGATGTCACCTAGGCCTGTACACCTTGTACAAGTACTTACTGAAATTAAGATTAATATTATTAGTAGTATTATTATTATTAAATTCTAGCGATCATGAAGTACGTAGTTGTGAGTTCCCGGTGAAAATGGGAATGAAGAAAGTAGAGGATGTAACAGAAAATGGGATTCCAGAACGGACGACTGTGGTGGATGGTGGAAGGAGAATTTTTCTGAGAGAAATGCACCGGTAATGGGAACTGTAGGGAAAAACCGTAAGCGAAAGGCTGGAGGTATTGGAGTAAAATTACTAAGAAGCAACCGGAAAAAAATGTTACAATCATGAAAAAAAGTCCATGGAACAGTCAAGAATGGTGAGATTCTGAGGGAAGGGGAAAGAGAGCTTGCAAGAAACAGAAAATGAAACTACGAAAGCCGGGAAACAAGCAGGAGAGCGAGAAGCGATAACGCATGAATAAAAAGAGAACCCGGAAGACAATTTGAAAATCATATAACATCAAAGACCAAAACAGAATCAGTTACTCTACATATCACGTGGTAAAAAATCCATCTGTGAAGGACCAAGTGATAATGCTGAAGAAAGAGAATGGAACGCTGACAGATAATGATTGACAAGTGCATGATGAGCTTAGCAAAAGTATCAAAGAGGTCCTTAAAGAAGAAAGTGGAGAGTGTCCAGAAGAAACTATAGTTAGACCAGATCAACACGAACTAAAGAGCATCAGCATCAATGAAGGAGTGATGAAACTATTGAGCTTGATGTTGCAAACAATGGGATCAACCAACGTATCTCGACGGATGCGAAGTGAAGGAGCAGAGTCACTATGTGACCCAATAACAACCAATCTTCTCCAGTCAGGAAAAGTGTTACAAAATTTAAAAAAAAAAAGCAAATATCTTCCCTATATATTTAATAAAGGGGACATGAAAGAAACACTGAGCTATACGCTTATATTTCTAGCATAAACATTGTCAAAAATTCTGGAGAAAATAGTGTTGGAAAGATTTTTAGAGCATTGGGAGAGGAGATTCATTACAGAAAACCAGGATAGACTTAGGGATGGAGAGTCTTGTTTCACATATTTACTAGAGTTCTACGACAGGCTTGCATATATAAAACCATAAAAAAGCTGAGTGGTTTCAGTCTCCTTGAACAGCAGGAAACCATTTGAAATCGTACGTACCACACAAGAAATTAGTCCAGAAGGTGGAGGAACAAGAAGGATTAAAAGGCTAAGGGTTAGGGAGTATCTGAATGACTGAAAAAAGAGTGACAATAAGGGATGAGACTTCAAAATGAGAGCAACGAGTGGGGATCAACAAGAATCAGAACTAAGGCCGCTACTATTTCTAATAATGTGAAGGACCTACTAGAGGGCATCCTATTTCTTGCGGTTGATGTAAAGCTAAGAAGTGAATGAGAACAGTAGAGGACTGTTATAAACTTCAGGAAGACATCAGGTCACTACAGATATGGCCAAACACGTTCAGTTCAAGCAAATTTAATGACATATGGATTGAAGAAGGCGAAGGCTGATCAGACAACAGAGGAAAGGCGGAGAGAAACTACAAATATCAGCGTGGAAAAGACCTGCGGTAAATCTAATATTAAGCATATCGCCAGAGATTCCACAAACCGCGTAACATCAGCGTTATAAGCAGGATCAGCAAATCTAAGAATAGCATTGAAGATTTTGAATAAATATTCGTCCAGAACCTTATATACGATGGATATTTGATCAGTCTTTGAACACACGTCTCCACCATGGAGCTCACACCTTAAAAAAACATGTGAAGAAGCTAGAAAATGTCCAAAGGTTTACAAACAGGCTCGTACCCGAAGAGAGATATACTATGAGATGTTGAAGGCACTAAAAATGACGACTATGGTGGAGGTAAGGACGAGGGGAGACATGATTACGGTATAATAATCCCTAAGAGGGATAGATAGGGATAGACTGTTTGAATAAGAGGGATAGATAGAGACAGATTGTTCGAATAACTGGGGGACCAGGGTTATGAGGGCACAGGTGCAAGATGAAAACAGACGAGCCACAGGAATATAAGGCAATATTTCGATAGTCTTAGATTGGATGATAAGTGAAATGACTTGGATGATATGACATGACCGAAGAGACCAGAAATCCGTGATACTGATTAAAGTGGACTAGGCTGTGCGGTCAGGAAATGAGTCTTGGTTTCCACAAACACAATACGGTGAGTACACCTCGGTGAGTATATATGCATATATATATATATATATATATATATATATATATATATATATATATATATATATATATATATATATATATATATATATATATATATATAAACACAAAGACTCACATACATACACTAACAAACATTCTCTCTCTCTCTCTCTGACTGGTATTATATTCAAGCCTGCTACGGGCTGACAGGTATAAAAATTTTGACCAAGTGCAGTAACTGACAGACTCCATCATCTGGCGAATATTACATCAAAATAACTTGTACACTTTACTGCGTTAAGCCAACATTGTTTTTCCACCCCCTGGCATCACTAACAATCTACCTATCACCCGGGTAGGCTAAAAATCACACACACACATCTATATATATATATATATATATATATATATATATATATATATATATATATATATATATATATATATAATGTCGTGCCGAATATGTAAAACTGGTCAATTAGCAAGAACTCATTTAAAATTAAGTCCTTTCTAAAATTTTCTCTTATACGTTTAATGATATATTTTTTTCATTAATGTTAATGTAAAAATTTATAATTTTGCACCAAAAGTATCTTAGAAAACTTACCTAACCTTATTATAGCAAGAGCAATTTATTTTAGCCTAACCCAACTAAATATATTTTAAATACGTTTACAATAATTTAGTACTAAACAAACACAGTGATATATATTTTTTTTCGTTAGGTTCAGAATGATTTTGGCGAAATTATTGCATACACAAATTTTCGCTTGTCTTATATGGCAAGATGAGCGTTGCTATTTAAGCCAAGATCGCAAGTTCTGCCTATTTGGCACGACATATATATATATATATATATATATATATATATATATATATATATATATATATATATATATATATATATATATATATATATATATATATATATATAAAGTAGGGAATACGGCGACTGGTGACAGGATCATCATCAGATCATTTCAATTATTGAAAGAAGAATAATTAGGGTAGACGGATAATTTGCCCTGGTAGTACCTCTTGTTACAGATAAGTAAAAAAAAAAATGCTGGTAGTTTAACCAGAGATGGAGAGGATGGGAGGAAGGGGGGTAACTAAAAGTACAAAAGAGTGAGGAAAAAAATATAGAAAGCGATGAATAGCAGAAAACAAAGAAGCAATGTAGCTGGAGAGTCGGAAATGAATATGCAGAACAGAGACGAAAAGCTGAGCTACAATTTGAAAATTCAATAGCAATAAAAGAAAAGTCTGAACCAAATATAACATCTCAGCCACACCAGAGAGACGATGATAATAGATCAGGTAACAAGTCTAAAAAATTAAGGAAACCGCACACAAACAAAGCAAGGATTTCTATGAGGATCTGAGTAAAGGATTTAGATTACTCTGAGTGGAACATGAGCCAACACCAGAGAGACAAAGAGAAAGGCTACACCAACTGGTACTATACACGCAAGAAAAAAATGAAAGTAAAAAACTTTTGAGTGAGTTGAATACATCAAAGGCAACGGAAACTGACAAATTGTCACCATTGATTGTAAATCTTTGATACCTGTTCAAGTGGTGTCAGTGTAATTATATTCCCGAGAATACCAGATGCTCCTTATTTTTTCCTGTTGCTTAAACATTATTGAGAAGACACTTTTGTCTTTTGAGTTACATTCTACTTAATTCTAGGCATTATAAAATTTCACAATGTAGTTTTTATTAAATATTTGGTTGTAAATACACATTTAATTAAATTTGTATAATTAAATTCTTGAAATATCACAATTTTGTCTCTGAAAAACCTACACAGCCTCTTGAACTGATTATGTTTTTCCGTTCTCAACTATAGTCATCGGAATCTTTTGCTGTAATATTTATTTTCTGATGAGAGTGAACAAATGAGATAGCAGACTGCTTCCATCAAACTACCCTAAGCTCCATTTAGTGGGTTATTATACGACTACGACTCGCGGACGAGATTTTTTTTTCCTATTTTTCGAATAAATAAAATTCCCTTCTTTTCATGCCTTCTCATCTCCGACACCTGACCCCAGTAATTATTCTCAATTTGCTTTTTATGTATTTACGTAAATTATTCTTGCAACAGCTCGTCCAATTTATGCAGAGACTGTTATGCTACCAGCGACCTGTGGAGCTACGATGTCTCTCTCACTGCCAGACGTGATCCGAACGCTTGTGTTACTTCGTTGTGGATAAATTATAAGAACAGTAATACTTATTTGAGGGAGATATTAGAAAACATCATTTCCTTAATGTAGTCTACAAATTATCTTGGTAGAACGATGGTGTCACTCATCTTAGGATCCTAGAAAGGACTCGTCAACCATTAGCATTTTCATTTGACATGACTGGCCAAGTAGAGTGAGTCTTTTAACATGGAGCTCCTATCACAATCACAATACAATCACAGTCACAATCAAAGCATTTATGGCGATATAATGAATCTCGTGAAATTTCTTTAACGACATCATCAGGGACTTAAGGGGACAAGATAAAGTTCATTGGAATTATTCATACATTGAGTGATTCTTGTCACCAAAAATTGTGTTGCATGAGAATACGCGTTAGAGTTATAGATACAAATGATATCAGGTTAAGTTAGATTCGAATGGGTAAGAATGGGTTACAATAAATTACACTTAGTAACCTTCGGATACTTTAAGTGATGTAAGGTTATGTTAAATTGATTTATTTTATTCATCTACTAAGTAAAAGCAATTTTCTTATATAATGTTAAAAAAAAAACAGACGCTGTCACTACCAATCTTTCTAAATGTCTAGAAATACACACAGATCAAAATGGGTTGCGAAAACATGCAATTATATTAAGTTTTATAACCTTCACAAACTATCACTGTCTATCATCTATCATCCTTGCAAGTGATTTAGAAAGAAGTTAAATTACAAGGGTTCAAGAAATTTCTCGCTCAACTGTTAGTAATAATATATCACAAATTATATACATTGATGGATTTAAGTAGGAGTCTACTGGCAGGGTTGCATCTGGTATTGTTGCTACCCTCCTAGGTAATATGAACTAAGTTGAGTTAGGCATAAGAATTAACAGTTGGGCGTCTGCACTGCTAAGTGAATTGTTTGCCATCCAAATGGCGCTAAAGTTAACTTATGATTCTGAGTTTGGCTCTGTGATTATCGCTCATTCTGTGTCATCACTAACAGCATACTCATTGGAGAAGCCAGATATAGACACTCAAAAATCCTAGAAAAAAAACAGAATTAATGTATAGTTGTTAGGGGTTCCATCACACATTATTCCTTCATGATAAAATTAATAAACTAGACAAAAATTGTACCCTATAGGAAAACGAAAATATAATTTTGGTGTGTTTTTGTAAAGCATTAGGAATAATGTTAGGAGAAAAGAAAATAATGATACTGCATGTTATATGAATGCAGTTAGAAGCCTGAGTAGACCATATACTGCCTATATAAACACGAACGTAGATCAGTATGATTATGGAGCAACTTGCAATGTGAACAGACTGGCTGAGATTGTTGTAATGGCCAGGCTTAGGGTTAGTTACAAGTACTTCTGGCAGTTTGGCAGACACACAGATAATCAAACCAAAGGCAATGTATATAGCCAGACCTATTGTCACTATCTTGAACAATATGTGCTTATTATCCACATATTGAAGAATATAAAGATAGACAGTATAATAACCTATGTAATATGTCTTGATATCTTATTAAGGGTTAAGTAGAATATAAAAAAAACGCCTTAGTAAAACACTCCTAATATTAACTTTGACAAGGACTTTATCTGCATAATAAATAATTTTACGTAAATTAACGTAAGCGTAAACAAACCACACCGAAAATAACAATATTAAATTTGTATAGTATATATAAACGAACGGTAATTGGTAATAATTTAAACGCTCTATATAGGGAAGGTTGTTTCATGCAGTCTCTCTGTGTAATGTTATACGGTCGCCAATATCTGTTTCTTAAGTAACTGTTAGAATCAGTGTATTCTATTATACCTACTACTATTATGATCATCCATTTTGTCCATATAAAATCAAAGACTTCTCTTTGAAGAGAATTTATGGCATTTATCTAACCAACAAATTCCTGTACCAATCTTTTCGAGGGATGTGTCATGATGCTGGAGTTAGTTTTTGACCCGGGAGACTGAAGTTATTCTTTTAGTCCATGAATGAAATCTAACTTCAGATTTTTCCTCCAGGCCTATTGACCCATACTGGATTATCACTTCCTCATTAATATAATAAAAGTAATCATAACCGGTCGAGATTGCATGATAAAGTGTGGCCCACTAGAGGCGCCACAGTAGAGACGACACAGTAGAGGCGACACACTAGAGGCGCCACACTAGAGGCGCCACACTAGAGGTGACACACTAGAGGTGACACAACAGCGACAATCAAAACATGACAACTCACACAAAACATCAATTAACACAAACATCGCATATAAGACAATAGTCACAACGGTATACTTCCAAAGGCATCGCACAGAAATCAAACGTAAAAAGAACAGCGAAAAGAAGAAACAGAACACACAATACATTTAGCACATGACACACGTAGATGGTAGAAGACACCAAATACAACATTCAAACCCAGCCATCCAAGCATACAAGACACAGACTTTAAACATGAAACACACACACGGTATTGTGCCTTTTTGTTATTTATTTCAAACATGAAAATACCAAGTCCCAATAAAAAAAGCAAGAAAAACCACACTAAACGAAATTCAGTGTTTAACATGCAAAATGCAACGCTTGAAATTTAAAAACTCTCATGACAAACTAAATTTACAATAACACACGCATTCTTGAAGGCAGGAAATAATTCGTATAAAGCGTTTAAGTAATTTTTCTTAAAATAATATTTCCTGTTATTATTATATAAGAAGTTATAAAACAGCTTTTCTGGTGAAAGAAAACTGATTATATGATAAAGTGAATATCTTCAGAAAGGATCGACACCATGCTCAGCCCTTCTAGGGTAGGGTTTGTGCCTGAGCCCGAGCCTTTAGCTCATAAGACTGTCATTTCCATTAGCCCCCTTGGGGCGGGGATGGCAGACCAGCGAGGCCTAGCTTGTGGCTAGGCCTGGGGACAGTTGGTCCCAAAGATTAGGAGCTACTTGTGCCTCCTCCCATAGGAGACTTATGTCTCAGACACTCCCTAGAGGGAGCCAAGGCCGGGCCACCACTTGGAAAAGGCCCGGGCCGGGAGAATACCGGCTAATCTTTAATAATAATAATAATCTTCAGAAAGGCCATAAACTAAAACAATGGTCTAACGCACTACTGAGTATCCAGCTTAGCATGCTAGTTGCTTTATCTAGTGGAGACCATGTAAACAAAAACGTTTAAAGGACCCCAATGTAAACAAGTCACTGATTTTTTGGGTTATTCCAGGTTCTCTACACATATCTTGCTCTGTGTGATATATGTAACTATTTACGTATACCTGAATACACTTACTTCATTACTTAATCAGTGATCTTAGTCTACAGTGCACTGCACAATAAAAGTAAAATGTTTAACTTTGTTGCACTTTGATACAATATACAGATTTTTAAAAACAAATATTTTTACCAGGATATACAAATATACTTGAATTACGTTATACTAGAGTGTGTATTTGCTAATGCGTGTGTGTGGGGGAGAGGGGAGGGGAGGGGAGTAGAATATCCCTTTTATTATGACTTCTGTCTACTAAAAATGTTGCAGTCTAAGTTGCTTAAATAAAGTTTTCCTGTTTTCCCCGAGGTCGCTTCTGTTGCACAAGTTGCTTATGTAAGGAAGTTCCCCTGAGGGACTCAGCCCTCCAGAGGGGTTGATAGCGTCTAGCTTCCTGATAAACAGTTTAATAATTTCCACATGTTTGTACTTTGGAATGTCACAGAAGTCGCGTATGCAACGCCCCTTGGTCACGTATGCAACGCCTCTTGGTCACGTATGCAACTCCTCTAAGAGAGTAGTGTTAGTGTATACGAGTGTCAGACAGTTGAGGAAAATGACTTTTCCGTAGCAGGAAAAGTACAGAAAACTCCTGCATCACTTTATACACGTGTGGGACATTCATGAACTCTCAGTGATCGAGACATATCAAGAAATCAAACATTTGTGTTGCAAACTGTTGCTTAAGCAAGTAGGGAAATTATGCCGAGATCAGCGGCTAGGAGCGGCACCAAAGAGACGAAGGGCGCCGCGGAGCACATTCCAACAAACTATAGACCGAGGAGCGTGTCGCGCGTGCATTGCCCTAAACAAAGGAACTAACAGTGCATCCTCAACCACATTGAATTTCCATCTGCACAACTTAAATATTAAAAAGAAGTGTGTGCAGCTTCTTAGACATTGTGAGATGAACAAATTGACAAGTATTGAAGAACGGAGTGACAGTGAGAATTACAAATTCCAGACTGAGCAGAGTACGTGTGACATTCCTGAAAAGACACTATTCTTCAATCAAGACAACGATATCTGGGTAAACATACGGGTCCGATACAGATACCCAGGTAGGTCTAGTCATTAATGATACTAGTTAGGTCAGCTGAGGAGCAGATAACTGGTTCGTTATTTCTCTAGAATTACCACCATACACCCGGTGACAAGAAGGTCATCGGGCCCACACCTGTAAGCGTGAACTTCAGCACTTAGTCTCTGAGATATGCTGAAATAACACCCCCTAGGGGTAATTATATTTATTCTTTGTCCCTTACAGCTCTGTGGTTGTAGAACAACTGTGTCACGTGGGAGGTACGTACTGGTAGAAGCTGCGGTAGACAGAGACAGCGACAAAGCTCAAGTATCCTCATTGTTGATACCTAATTTATTTGTTCTACAAGTTTATTTTAACCATAGTTTTCGCGAGATAAATTTACCCACAGGTTTAAATGCTTGTTTTTTTTCTTTTTCTTTCTTTTTATATGGAGAAATAAAGAACATCCTGATGTAAGGATCTATATGGCAGAGTATAAGCTTGATCTTTGTATCGAGTATATACAGTAGATTGATGTATGCTTGAAGGTTTTATTATTAGTGTGTTTCTGTATACTGCCTATTTGTGTGCTGCTGTGTGCACCCAGGCACTGTACGCATCATAGATTTTGTAATGCATCATTTAGTTTTGGTATCACTAACAAATTTGTCCAGCGCAACATTCCCGCAGCGCAACATACACGGCCCCAGCCAACTTTTTTCATTAAGTTTATTCAGGGTAATTAAAAATTTAATAAACGTTTTAGGCTTCACAAGCTCACAATTTGTTGCAATAATTTTAATAGAAATTAGCTAAACTAAAAAGATTTTGTACACCGTAATTATTTTTTTCACCATAATGAACATCGTATGCTGGAAAATTTGTATAGTTTACACTTAATAACATATAAACACGAGGTTATTGAACGTTTTTTTAACGTTATAATTTCTTGAATTTTAAATGGTTCTTGTGTTTACAAACCTACAATTGTTTAAAAATAAAAATAACAAAATACATATACAACTGTGAAACAATGGATTAAAGATGATAAAATAGATTTAGAATGGTTATATGAAAGCATTAATTTGGATGTTGAATTGTAAATAAGTGTAATAAAAAGCCACGTAGTGTCATTAACAAAAATCTTTGGGAAGCTTTAAACATTGGTTAGATAATTATATGAGAGGTAATAATAGGGACTGAGTTAGACATGCCTGGCATGAGCCAGTAGTCTTTCTGTTGTGAGTCTATAATGTGTTCTTACAGATATTCACTATTTTGTTCAAACCCAGTTCCTTTATGTTAATGAAATAAATTTTAATGTTTATTTTTGATAAATATAGTATTTTGTTTTGAAACAGAACGTATTTTCTTTTAGAACAAGTAGAAGTTATGAGTGAGAGAAGGAAACGTAGAAGCCTCATCGCTAAACTCTAGGAACAGGTAGTATTCGAAACCTACCCGTACTGACAAGTATCGTAGGTATTGATAAGTATCGTAGGTATTGACAAGTATCGTAGGTATTGATAAGTATCGTAGGTATTGACAAGTATCGTAGGTATTGCCGGTAAGTATGGAAAGTTTTGCCGACAATATTGCCGACAAATATTGCCGATAGGTATGGAAGGCATTCCTAACATGTATGGCACATATCGTCGAGAAGTATTGCAGATATTGCTACCAAACACAGCAAGTACTGCCCAGAAGTACTGCAGATATTACCGACAAGTGTAGACGACGATAATTTTGCACCAAGTGTCTTTCTGGTCACGGTGGAGAAATTCCATTATTTTCCCAGCAGAGAGCTAGGAACTACAGTGCCGGAAAAATATTCTGACAATTAAATGAGGAATGGACGCTTACAAAGCCAGACATGATATAATTTAAAATGTTGAACACACAGGTTCCAGAATATATTGTTACATTACAACACTCGCTTGACTTTTTTCATCCGGTTTTTAATTCGTAAGAGTTTTTGACTTGCTAAACCTCATTATTTATTTTTATTTCTGTTCTGTCTCTAGAATTCATGATTTATTTAGTGCTGATAATACGAATTTACTGAGGGGAACTGACAAAGGCTCATGTAATAATTTTAATAATAAATTTGTACATCAAAATCAAAGATGCCAATAAAAAAAAAATAGACAAGGTAAGCAGAAAATAAACATCTGTTGTTGTATACAATATACTGTATATCTCTAAAGGTCTGTCTTGAAGTCCTGAAAATCAAAGGTGTTTGCTACCCACAACAGCTGTTTTAAGTGGGAGAATTTGATAGCATAGCGTTATAATCACTGAATAACCACAACATCCCAGAGAAATTCGCAGTGAAAACATCCCACTATAAATATGGAAACGCGGAAAATAATTAATATTTTCCAGAAAGCGAGAGGAGTTCAAATTGTGGATGATGATACATTAAACTTTACCGAGGGAGATGCAGTATGGCACAGTCCAAAAATATATTTGTAAATTATTTTAAATGTCTACAAAGCAGAATGACTTGGATAAAAACTTACACATAGTCTTTCAAGTTTGGTCACAACTTCAAACTTCCGAGTCTCTCTCGTAACACCTGCTGTAAACACGAGTTCAGTTAATCAATGAAAATTATCAAGCGGACATACACTGCCAAAAAATAAGAGAAAATACAAAATAAAAAAGGGTGAGAACAAATATAAGGACTCAAGAAATAGCGGTAAAAAAAAAAAAAGAGGCAGGAGGACATGTATGAAAGGTGTGATTTACTGAACGGTAAGTTAGATGCCTGAGATGTGTTGACTAAAAGTCTGATCCTCCACAACAGTCGTGTTATGTGGACTCTTCTGCTCTCTTTCATTAAAACTCATATAACGTAATAAATCACATGTTATATAACTATTTACGAGACCTCTATAGCACTCCTCGGTGTGCTCTTAATTGGCAGTTGTCTGGTGTGTGTGTGTGTGGTGTGTGTGTGTGTGTGGTGTGTGCGTGGTGTGTGTGTGTGTGTGTGTGTGTGTGTGTGTGTGTGTGTGTGTGTGTATGTGTGGTATGTGTGGTATGTGTGTGTGTGTGTGTTCGGTCGTGCGTGCCTGAGCACGCGCGCGTACATGGTCTATATCGCATACACGGTCTAAATGGCGTACACGGTCTATATAGCGTACACGGTCTATATCGTTAGTTGCTGCTGAGAAAGATTTAGTCTAACTATAAGTAATTGCGTCGTGAATCTAGATACTTGACAGAAATTTGATTTGTATTGCAATTATTCTTTGTTATTAGTACCACCATCACTAATACTGTTCTACTATACTATGCCCCCTGTCGCTCATTGTTATTAGATCTTCCCAAGTTAGTTTGCGACTACAGTAAAACACTGCAAAGTACCTAATCGAATCTTATTTTTGAAGTATGTTTGTCCAACTAATTTTTAAATCACTGTGTTTTAACTTACTGCTTGAGGGAGCATTCTATTAAACAGATTAAATACTTTAACAAAATCTATACCAATATATGTGGTGTTCCTTTTGCCTTAAAGTTTCATGTTATAGTATTAAGTTAACACATTTTTGCACTTCTATAGATCTTCGTTCCCTCAGGGTTTTCTTGATCCAAGGAATTCAACTTATTTTCCTGTTCCTTGGATTGAAGCTTGAATACCTTCAATTTTCTACATGTACGCTATTTAATTCCTGTGTTTTAGCATATCTCTCTAAATAAAATAAAAGTACGGATCTTCCTTTTACAGTACATCGTACCTGAGAGATAAATCCGAGGGGTATCATAAAACTTTGAGCAAGATCTCTTAGACCCGTTTTCTAATTCCCAACATGATTAGGGCGTTATATCTTTTTCAAGTTGAAGTCTAACGAGTGCATTAAAGCTATGTGCCGTACGCGAAATTTAAAACTATGAAATCGTGAATAAAAGTATATGATAAGTAAGATACACGTGCAATAGTTAGGCATCTCACCTTCTGATAGTATATAAGTCTGCATACTGTCGCTTCACCTTCACATTAATTCAGACTATGGAACAAGAACTCTTCTCCAGCCCGGATCAGCCGGGCTGTGGCTCGCACGTTGGACTGCGTGCGGCCAGCAGTAACAGCCTAGTTGATCAGGCCCTGATCCATCGAGAGGCCTGGTCATGGACCGGGCCGCGGGGGCGTTGATCCCCGGAATAACCTCCAGGTAACCTCAAAATTCCGTCTTCAAGGATGATGGACTGATTACATCTTCATATCTCTACTGCCTCTGCAGACTTTTCTGTACTAGACTGATGAAGCCTACTGTGCTGGCGAAACGTTTCAGAATAAATATGCCTAACTATTGCACATGTAACTTACTTACCATACACTTGCATTCACCAGTTAAGGCTCTCTTATATCAAGTAAAACATGCGCTTGAATAAAGACATTTTGAACAAGTTAGTTTACATTCTGTATGAGAAATACAATATAGATCATAATTGATGAAACACCTGATCATTAATTAACCTATATGCCAAATGTAAGTTAATTAACTCGTCAAAGTTCAACACCAGATTAATCATATTAAAGTTCCATCACAAAACTTTTAGGACTCACACCAGTATCAGGGAGTACAACTCACTAGTATACTACCCCATGTCCACACAGTGTATCTGTATACCATCTCATCAATGACGCGGACTAAATATATACAACCCTGACTTAGACTGAGTCTACAAAGTTGGGTTGTAGATGAATGGTTCAAAGAACCGACATGTTGTTAAATTAGACACATGTGCAACTCTTGGGTATCTTTATTGAGGAAACGTTTCGCCACACAGTGGCTTCATCAGTCCATACATAGGAGAAACTTGATTACCTCTTTCTCCTCCTGTTCATCAAGTTTCTCCTATGTATGGACTGATGAAGCCACTGTGTGGCGAAACGTTTCCTCAATAAAGATACCCAAGAGTTGCACATGTGTCTAATTTAACCACAAAGTTGGGTAAATACTCAATAAATTCGCTTCTTAGAATGTCCTGAAGCTGAGTGCTAACAGTAAACATACTAATAAGGTCGAAAAATGATTAAATCAGTTAAAATATGTGCATTACTATATATTATTTCATTAACTTTCTTTTAGAGAACGTTCATGAAAATATAAAGTTCTCTCATGTTTGATCTTTCATATCAGTTATAAAATAAGTATGTCAGTGGAACAAAAACAAGAAACAACGATAAAAAAAAGGCACCACCAGAGGTCGAACCTAAGTCTGCCGCTTTAAAGGTAGCCGTGCAGACCACAGAGCCATTATCTACTATGTAAGTCAAGAGTGAGGCTGGCACCCAGGCACTTTTAATAATCAGAACTGACGTCTTTGCTAAAACAAACCTTGATGTTACTCTTGACCATACAGGAACGGTTCAGGCGCAGCAATCAAGTAATTCAAATGAGTAGTTGATTATATTTTTATTACACATTTGGAAATTTTAATAAGACAGCAAAACAGGTGTTTGCTCACTAAATAAACGTATAGTAATACATATAAAATGTTTACTTAAAAAAACAATTTATCTTAAGAAGTGTAAGATGAGGAAATAACTTGAATAACATTGCATTTCTTGTGTATTTACTGTATTATAATTGAAGTTCACTACGTTCTCATTACTATGCATAAGTACATAAATCTATTTGTAATATCTTCATATTTTTCAGGATTCGCTCTTAATATATGTTAAATGAGAAATGCTTTAAATTTTGTAAAATTTCGTCCCATATGATCTACATAAAAACAAATTTGCAATTTTATGATTGGCCTTGAGCTAGACATTCTAAAGCTGCCAAAATTTTAAAGAAAATTTTCAGAATTGCTGGTGTTGCCACAGCAAGTGCCTCTCATCTGGTGTTGCCACAGCAAGTGCCTCTCATCTGGTGTTGCCACAGCAAGTGCCTCTCATCTGGTGTTGCCACAGCAAGTGCCTCTCATATGGTGTTGCCACAGCAAGTGCCTCATCTGGTGGTGTTGCCACAGCAAGTGCCTCTCATCTGGCGTCAGAGGGGGGTTTTAACACTTTCATTTAGAAGAGAAAGTATATGAACTTTCCACAAACTGGTTGAGGCCGAAAAAAATGTACAGAACAGATGCACTGTAAAGGAATAATTACTGTCACTTGACAACAGACAACAGCACAAGATTTTTGGACAGATAAGAAGTATTTTCTTTACCAGAATTTCCATACTTTGAAATGTGCCCGGCTAAAATTTGATCAAACTGACTTACGAGCTAAAACAGTGCTGCTGGAAAAGCCAGGCTACGTTCAACTAACGTACGACTAACAGTTGTTACACGTTCAGGACATGTTCCCAGCAACTGCAGTCTTCTTTGATTTATTTTTTCCAACTGTTGCCCCAAACCCAAACCATGTCTGCGATTTAAATATGTTAGCATAGAATCTCTGTGCGTAGTACTTCTATGATCACTTACAATAGTATTTCGCCAATGAATCCTTCTCTTTCAGCAACATGTGAAAAATATTTGCATTGCGGCGTCGGATGACGTCGTGGGACACAATGCCTAAAGCTGGTTGACTGGTTGTAATAAAATAAAGGACAAATAACAAAAAATAACATCTCTCAGAATATATCGATAGGCCCTTTCTTTGATGTATCTAGAATTCCTCTAAATTCGATGGTACTCTGTGGTTCCCCAATTCTTTACTGCCTTAAGCACCTGCTTATACTGCTTAATGGTTAATCAAGAGCTTCGGGTAAGTCAAATATGATTTGCCAAAACTGAGATGATTTAGAAACGATAAATATGTGTGGATCAAGTATATACATTGAACATATAACTGCTGAATACTTACTGAGAGAATGTCACAATACCGTGGCTGGAATTTAGTTGGATGACTATATGTTCTGCTCTGGATCATTGTACCCGATTTTATAATGGTTCAGAACGAACCGAAACGTCTTGGAAATCTTCAGTTTCAAAATAGGATTAGTTGTAAAAACTTGTGTAAAGAAATGGAGTGAGTTTGTTGACTTTATGGATTTACTCAAGTCACATGAGAGTGTATGGAGAAGCAACGTGGCTGATGTTGTCTTATGTAATGGAATAGTCAAGTTCTTAAAAGTTTTAAGCTATTTATATGGAGAGACTGAGGCTCCGAGGGTGTATTAGTGTCTGAGGCTCTAATGAGGTGGAGTGAAGGAGACAAGCTCTGGTGAGATGGAGTGAGGGAGGCTGAAGCTCTGGTGAGGTGGAGTGAGGGAGACTGAAGCTCTGGTGAGGTGGAGTGAGGGAGACTGAAGCTCTGCTGAAGTGGTATAGTGCGCTAAGTTCTGGTGAAGTGGTACAGTGGACTAAGCTTTGGTGAAGTGGTGCAGTAGACTGAAGCTCTGGTGAAGTGGTGTAGTGGACTAAGCTCTGGTGAAGTGGTGTAGTGGACTAAGCTCTGGTGAAGTGGTGCAGTAGACTGAAGCTCTGGTGAAGTGGTGTAGTGGACTAAGCTCTGGTGAAGTGGTGTAGTGGACTAAGCTCTGGTGAGATGGTGTAGTGGACTAAGCTCTGAAGTGGTGTAGTGGGCTAAGCTCTGGTGAAGCGGTGTAGTGAACTAAGCTCTGGTAAAGTGATGTAGTGGACTAATCTCTGGTGAAGTGGTGTAGTGGACTAAGCTCTGGTGAAGTAGTGTAGTGGACTAAGCTCTGCTGAAGTTGTGTAGTGGACTAAGCTCTGGTGAAGTGGTGTAGTGGACTAAGCTTTGGTGAAGTGGTGTAGTGGATTAAGCTCTGGTGAAGTGGTGTAGTGGACTAAGCTCTTGTGAAGTGGTGTAGTAGACTGAAGCTCTGGTGAAGTGGTGTAGTGGACTAAGCTCTGGTGAAGTGGTGTAGTGGACTAAGCTCTGGTGAAGTGGTGTAGTGGACTAAGCTCTGGTGAAGTGGTGTAGTGGACTAAGCTCTGGTGAATTGGTGCAGTAGACTGAAGCTCTGGTGAAGTGGTGTAGTGGACTAAGCTCTGGTGAAGTGTTGTAGTGGACTAAGCTCTGGTGACGTGGTGTAGTGGACTAAGCTCTGGTGAATTGGTGTAGTGGACTAAGCTCTGGTGAAGTGGTGTAGTGGACTAAGCTCTTGTGAATTGGTGTAGTGGACTAAGCTCTGGTGAATTGGTGTAGTGGACTAAGCTCTGGTGAAGTGGTGTAGTGGACTAAGCTCTGGTGAATTGGTGTAGTGGACTAAGCTCTGGTGAAGTGGTGTAGTGGACTAAGCTCTGGTGAAGTGGTGTAGTGGACTAAGCTCTTGTGAATTGGTGTAGTGGACTAAGCTCTGGTGAAGTGGTGTAGTGGACTAAGCTCTGGTGAATTGGTGTAGTGGACTAAGCTCTGGTGAAGTGGTGTAGTGGACTAAGCTCTGGTGAAGTGGTGTAGTGGACTAAGCTCTGGTGAGTTGGTGTAGTGGACTAAGCTCTGGTAAATTGGTGTAGT
>NC_091310.1:17279740-17324740 GCF_038502225.1 Cherax quadricarinatus
TGTGGTGTCCCTTACCAATGATGTTTTTGATGGTGGTAGATATGGAGGTAGATACTGGGAATGTGGTATTGGAAAAGATGTTGGAGACGTGTTTGGCAACGCAGTAGGGAGGACTATGTACTATCTCTATCGGTGGTATTGTGTGTGCAGTCTCTAATGAAGTGATGAGAAAAGTGAACTACATCTTTGCTACTCCTAGCACTACAATTAAATATAATTCTTAGGTTTAGAGTCTTTCTTAACTCCATGATGTGTTAAGTAATGGCCATAATTTTTTCCTTCTCATGTCCGGGTTCCAAGTGGTCATCCATACACCCTTCACCACTTCCCTGAGGTCAGCAGTCCCACCCCAGGTCCGTGGTTCCAGGTATACACTCTTAATTCTTCATCAAGGAATTTCACTACTACAGATTCAGAGGGCACGAATAAGAAGTGGAGTCCCACCCCATGTCCGTGGTTCCAGGTATACACCCTTCACCACTTTCCTGAGGTCAGCAGTTCCACCCCAGGTCCGTGGTTCCAGGTATACACCCTTCACCACTTTCCTGAGGTCAGCAGTTTTAGCCACCCTCGAAGCACTGTCCATATATGATATTACTACACAAGTGTATTAATATCAGTATACGAAGGTAGATGTTATTACATAGGGGACACGCAAAAATTCTGCGCTCTGTAATAACATCCACCCGGACAGACCCGAACGTGGACTACCTGAGACAAGAGAGATCTCTATCCCAGTTAGCCCACCAAGCTGTGGCCACTCAAAAGAAATTTGGAACATATTTATACTTAATATTGTACCTATGTTAATTATCTTGTTCAATTACTTAGCGTAAATGCATTTGTGAACGTTTTTATGTGCGTATATTAGTGTCGGTGTGTGAACCTGTATGTTCCCTAAATTGTAACTGTAATTATCAATTATCTTTGCTGGTCATTATCCTGATTTTACTCACTATGTTGCCCTCAATTTTTTATTTTTTGCTCACCTGGACTCTCGATTTTTTTTCACATGCCGTGGAACGATTAGGGAAGTTTGCCTCTTCCATTTTTGTATTGAAGGAAAGGAGATAGTACAGATGACAACAAAGAAATGCATGACATACGTCCCAGTAAGAATCGGTACTCAGTGAACCGTTAATCAGAATAAAAATAGATGACCCGAATGAGCTCTTCGTGAATGAGTCACTTGACTCGTTGAACTCGATATTCATCAAGAATTGCAAGAATCCCTTATCACGAGGAGAAGAAACTGAAGTCATCCACATTTCTTAAAAACCACTAATATTTCCTTACTCCTCATAAGCGGCAGTAAAGCACTTGCCAGAAAACTTTAAACTAATAGCTTTAACGTCCCACATAATCAAGATTATTGAAAGGATTTTAAGGAACAAGTTTATAAATCACAATCACAGCATTTGCTTGATCCAGGTCAACACGTGTTCAGAACAAATCTCTTATGTCTTCCGTAATAGTTGAACCTTTACAACATGGTCTTGAATGCACTTAAAGACAACCATAATGAAGATGTATACACTGACTTTGCGAAAGCCTCTAGTAAGTGGTTCCATAAGATAATTGCCTACAAATTGTGTGCAAAAGGAATAACTGGAAAGATGAACAAATGGATGTTTAACTTCTTGCAAATAGAATCCAAAGTGCAAAAGTCAACAAAAGGGAAATCAGGGGCTGCTGCAGTATGAAGTTCCGTCCTACGGTGCTCGCATCATTTCTCTTTCTCGTTTTCATACCCGACATTGATAGGGACATAAATCATAGCACTGTATTATCATTTTCAAACAATAATGGAATTTGTATATAACCACAGAATGCACATCGAGCTTTCAAGGTGATATAAACCAAGTCTTCTAGTACGCTACTGACAACAACGTGATATTCAATGAGGAAATACTTCAATTTCTACTTCATGGAAGACTAAAAGAAATAAAAACAAGATTGGAGTTGAAATCAAATTCAAATCACTCGACAAAATGTAAGTCAAACGTGATAGACTTAGGAGTGATAATATCAGATCACATGTTCAAGAAGCACAACAATGTTATTATCCAAATGCAAGAAAAATGATTGGTTGAATAACCAGAAACTTTGAGATACCAAGCCAATGACGATACTCTCCAGGTCACTTAATTTCTCGTGGCTGGACAATTGATGGGCAATAGCGGCCTCTTTAAGGCAGCCATAACTACTGAGCTGGAAAAAAATTAAAGAACTTTCACAGCTGGAATAAACTCAATTAAGCACCTAAATTACTGGTAGTACTTGAAGTCTCTAGAACGTAAATAAGAAAGGTACATTATAATCTACACCTGGAAGGCATTAGAGCGATTGATCCTAAACCTGCAAAACAAAATTAAAACTACTTATGAGCTCAAAATGCTAGGCAGACGATGCAGGATACCTCCAATGAAAAGCAGGTTAGCTAAGAGTGCACTGACACTTCAGCATAAAGGGATCACCAACAAACCTTAGCTGTCTTCAAAAGGGAACTTGACAGAATCCTCAAAATAGTTCCTGATCAGCCAAGTTGTGGTGCATTGGATTGTGGGCGGCGGGCACTAACAGTTTGAGTGATAAGGCTAGAAATCACCATGCTTGGTCCAGTACCGAGCAACAAAGCGGAAACCTCCGAAAGCGGCTCCAAGTAAACTCGAGGTTGTCCGAGGATTGGATCCAGGTCCCTCAGTGTGCGAGTTGAAGCCGCTACGAGTACCCGCATTAATGTTTATTTTTAGAAGATTCTATTCCGATTATAGATCCAGGAAAATCCGATAAAGCCATGTCATCAGATTGGTTTATTTCCATTAGGGTCTCTTAATCCTCTCCCCGATAGCCTAGCCAGGATTTCATTCTGAAGGTAGCTCAAGCCAGAATTTCAATTTTTGGATTTAAAAATGTGATATTGAATAGTGGAAAAAAAAATCCTTTTGAAAAACATATGGTATTCAGTACGTATACGAAATTTCTTAAACTAACATGTTTTTGTGGTCATTGGTCAATATAAAGCAATGACAGTTACCCAAAAAAAAAAAAAGTATTTTCTCTTCCCCAGGAGCTATTCACATAAGTCAGCTAACGTTAACCCACGTACCTAATTACTGCTACGTGAACATGGGCAGCATATATAAAAAATGTATCTAAATCACATTAGATTATGTTACCTATTCTTATGAACGTCTAACATTAAAACACATTATGACTTTCTGTTGATCATTTTAGCAAGTTCACTAATCATTAAATGTCAAAGGATTTCTGTTCCTAGGAACAGAAAGTTGCTGGACAGTCATTCTCAGGCACAAATATTAGCAGGCAACTCAGACGTAGTAAACAGAGTAAAGGGGTATTTTCACGAGTGAATTAGCGCAGCTTGTAATGACGATAGTGACTGGTTGACATAATTAATTGCCGGTACTTTCTGCGCTTCTACGTAGATATGAATACATACATGAAATAATTACCGTTCGGATATTATATCCAATATTATAAAAATATAAAAATTATTTGATAGGTTACCGAATATATTATAATGGAAGTTGTGGAAAATACTGTATATATTTTCCAGAAATTCAGTATTTATATGTAAATAGATGGCCATACTGTATTTAATAATATTTATGTCATAGAAAACGGAAAGCCTGCGTCTGCACAGACGAGACTCGCCATCTTGGTTTTGAATTGGATACAACGTTAGTGTAATGGGAAGGAATTTTCGTGCTCTAGAGGTTAAAATTGGGCTGACACCTCTCAAATAGGAGAAATTGTTGGACATGTATTAGTGCATAACTTGAGATATCAGACGACTGGACAAGACAGCTCCAGGAGCCTCAAATAAGCTCTCTAGATTTGTGTATAATTCTGGCCAGCGTTTTCATAAATTTAGTTAGTGAGGTTTTTCTGAGTATGATACAATTTAATATCCAGTCAAATTGGTGAGTGATATTAAGATATATTTTCCTTCTGTTATGTAATTATGTATATATATAACCATTTATTATTTTTAATATACAGTCCACAAATTTATATATTTACCAGTATTCCTGGTGTATGTATATTTCATTTAATTAATAGGTCCAGAGCAACTTGTGGTTATGACAGTGGTAGGTATCGAAGGGGGACATTTTTTACGACCTAGGTGTCCCAAATTCCTACTTGTCTATGTAACATTGATAAATAATAATTATCTTTGTTATCATTTACTGTTATGTACATAAATAGTTACATTCAGATAAATGCAATTTTCCACAGGAGTGTTATGACTGATAACAAGGCAGTGAACATAAGTATAATTTTGATGAACGAAGATTACAGTGTCTTACAGAATACTCTTAATTTGCAAAATACATAATTTAAAATAATACTTTACTAACCAAGATGTTCTCTAATTAAAACCTGTTGTAACTACTTTTTATGATGCTGTTCAACACATATATGATATCATTCACTGCTTAAAGCAGTGAATGATATCATTTATGTCTACTCTGAAATACGTACGTACGTGTGTGTGTGTGTGTGTGTGTGTGTGTGTGTGTGTGTGTGTGTGTGTGTGTGTGTGTGTGTGTGTGTGTCTAAAAATATATATATATATATATATATATATATATATATATATATATATATATATATATATATATATATATATATATATATGTCGTGCCGAATAGGCTGAACTTGCGATCTTGGATTAAATAGCAACGCTCCTCTTGCCATATAGGGCAAGTGAAAATTTGTGTATGCAATAATTTCACCAACATCATTCTGAACCTAACGAAAAAAAATATATTTCACTGTGTTTGTTTAGTATTAAATTACTGTAAACAAATCTAAAATATATTTAGTTGAGTTAGGCTAAAATAAATTGCTCTTGTTATAATAAGGTTAGGTAAGTTTTCTAAGATTCTTTTAGTGCAAAATTAAATCTTTTTACATTAACATTAATGAAAAATATATATCTTTAAACGTATAAGAGAAAATTTTAGAAAGGACTTAATTTTAAATAAGTTCTTGCTAATTGACCAGTTTTACATATTCGGCACGACATATATATATATATATATATATATATATATATATATATATATATATATATATATATATATATATATATATATATATATATATATTACATATATAATTTTTTTTATTTATTAAGACATCGATCGTTTCCAACCAAGGCAGTGTGGACCGAAAAAGAAAAACTTTCATCATTCACTCCATCACTGTCTTGCCAGAGGCCTGTTTACACTACAGTTATAAAACTGCAACATTAACACCCCTCTTTAAAACTCCTTTAAAATTAAATCCCTTGTAAAATTTTCTCTTATACGTTTAAAGATATACTTTTTTCACTTATGTTAATTAAAAATTAATAATTTTATACCAAAAAACCTTAGAAAACTTACCTAACCTTATTATTACAAGCGATATTTAATTTATTTTAATTTAATTTAATAATAAACAATAAAATATATATTTTTTCGTTAGTTTCAGATTGATTTTTGAGAATAGTTTGCATACACAAATTTTAACTTGCTTTATTCGCCAAGAAGAGCAATGCTATTTAACTTATTCGGCACGACTATATATATATATATATATATATATATATATATATATATATATATATATATATATATATATATATATATATATATAACACATGAAGTATGGACAAGTGCCCTTGACAACCAGAAACTAACAAAACCTGCCAAGTAATAAGTCATGACATTATCATAACCCAAATTAAGTTATTTAATATTTAACGTCTCTCTTCCCCTCTCCCTCCATCAACGATTTAGATGTTTATTAATTTGGCATTTGAAATCATAATGGTTGGCAGGCTGGAGATACTAGCTACTTTCAAGGGGAAATCTTTGTTTACAGCGAGAGAGAGAGAGAGAGAGAGAGAGAGAGAGAGAGAGAGAGAGAGAGAGATAGAGAGAGAGAGAGATAAACGTGGAGGAACACTGAGAGACACACTGGGCCGTGTCACAGTGACACTAGCACCTGTCCAACTCATTTCTAACGCTACATAAAGTAACTTTGAATGATATTTAATGAGGATATTTGATTTTTAATCCCTTATGATTGACTGTTGTATGGCAGGTTGGCACAATAGATGAATATTTACTTTCAGATTAGGTTATGGTCTATCACCTGGATAACAAGTAGTTTAAGAGGTCATTTTAGCAGTACAGAACAATAATCTACGTTAACCTTCTCTCCTAGAAATGGTTATTATTGTTATTGAGATGATGAATTTGATTAGGACATACGTAATGTTCCTACATAATATTAAAAACATCTTCATCACTTAACAGACAGACCGATTCTGGACCGTACTGACTGCGTGCTGGCTTCTTTTCGCTCTCAACAACTCTTCGATCTGCACTCCGGCACTCTGTAGTCTCCCTACAATTTCCGTTGGGGAGCTGGAACTTGTCCCTTCTGCAGTGGTCATCTTCCACGATGTATTCACATTAAAGCCCAACAGTGGAACAGTAAATGACTCTTCCAAACTAACACTTGTAGCTACTGTGAAGAATAGCTTGCAGTTCAAATTTAATGAGTCACTCAAAGAACATTTCATTATCGTCTGTAAAAACGATTTTGAAGCTGAAAAACTCATCACTACTACTCCTACAGCTACTCTCAACAAACGTGGTTTCCAAATTCTGTCGTCTCCATCATTAAACGACTGGATAAACTTATAATAACTCGATCTATCGACGAACATCAATAGAGGATCAGAATTGTTGGGCCACTGTAGACTCCATCACAAAAACTCCAAATGCCTCTTCATTGCTCAAGATTACTATCGTTGAAGTTACCATGGCTACCCAAGCTCTGTCTGCTGGAATGTCAAACTTTTATTACCAGAAAAATTCAAGCCATATTGAACCTGAGCGATTTAAACACATCCTGTTGGAGCTACTACTCTACCTGCATAAATCCAAGGACTATTTTATGAAGGACAAGAAATTCTGCTCTAATTGTGGCTGTGAAGGGCATGACTTCAAGGCTTGCACTAACACTTCTCCAAAATACCTTAACTTTTGCACTTTTGCTGCCATATGCCTTATGAGAAAATAAATTATCAAGAAAAACCACGAAGAACAAAAGAAAACATATACAAATCTCCAACGTACGCCTCCATCACAAAACTTCAAGGTGACGTCACAAAAACTCTCAAAGCTACTCGACCGACTCCCTCCAACAGCAATCTCTCTCTCTCTCTCTCTCTCTCTCTCTCTCTCTCTCTCTCTCTCTCTCTCTCTCTCTCTCTCTCCACTACCGGACGACGGCGCTATTGCATGATATATGCTCACCAGGCTAATGTAGCACAACCTGGATCCTTTAACACATATATCAACGATTATTATAATGAAGGGGAAGCGCCAAACCCGTAGGCCAAGTTTCACCTTCCCTGATTCTACGCCTTTAGCTGACATTCTGAAGATTATTCCAAAAGTTATTGACTTCACAGCACCCGCCCACAGCACCGTTCCAGAACAATGTCCAACTACCGACAAGACTCCTACAAATCTCAATAACGCCGACAAGCCACCAACAAATTACACCACTGCTCCTGACTAATTACAACCTTCGTCTCAAGTCTACCAACCTACTTAAGATACACAACAATCCCAGGAAGAGGAAGATGAAGATGAAGAAATGGAAGAAGAGGAAGAATATCCCACCTCGGCAAACGGAAGGGGTTGGCAAGATATAACTTTCTACACAACTAAACCATACAGCAGTGCGATGTATTGCAAACAACAATACTCTCGACTTCAAAAAACACCAGTCAAGTTTACCTGCATCCCGGAAGAACTATACACAACTCAAGACCTAAATGAATCCATTGAAGGGTTAAAATACAGGCTTCACTAACAAGGTTAAACTAGACAATATCTCGAAATCAACCTTCAAGAAAAAAAAAACGGCTCCTTTACTAAATGCCGTAAATTGTCTCATCTATCATCCTGAAGCTGCCTTTTTCCTGTAATCCTGCATGCATCCCTGCCTGCCGCGCGACTCTATATTACCAATATATACTCAAGTCAACTGTTAGCAAGCTCAGCAAGTGTCTTCTGCTCTTCTACGACTGCCATACAATGTTCTGTGGCTGGGTTTAGTCCTGGCTTTTTCCCTACAACTCAAGACGTTCTTCTCCAGAGCTATTCTTCACCTGTCCCCACTTCCCTCTCACCCTTGTGGGTCTTACCTGCGAGTCTTCAGTTCACTTCATCACTTAAATAAATGTTAACGTAAACTTTCACTGATCAGCATATACAATGGCAAACGGCAGAGCGTGTGTATACCGCTGACTTCAGGTGTGTGGTAGGGGTAGGAGAGAGAAGTGACCGCTGACTTCAGGTGTGTGGTAGGGGTAGGAGAGAGGAGTGACCGCTGACTTCAGGTGTGTGGTAGGGGTAGGAGAGAGGAGTGACCGCTGACTTCAGGTGTGTGGTAGGGGTAGGAGAGAGGAGTGACCGCTGTTACTAACATTAACCTGTAGAATTATAAATATTGTAAACCATTGGCACATAAATAACCCCTAGAGGAGACCTACAAAACGGAATATATCTGCTATGTTCTGCTACTCTCTTCTGTAAGATACACAGTGGGAATAAAGGCTAATTGTTTCCCTGTTATATTCCATCAGCCACAAGGGGATTTATACTTAGTGTTGAGATTTATTATTAGGGTTATGTCAGTGTGTGTGTGGGAGAGCGGCGGGGTTTATGTGATGTAGAAAGTTATCAAACTGCTTGTTTCGTATCGTGGTGAGAATGCTGTAATTCATTGCTGTTAAATATCTACATAACAATCGATCGAATGCCTCCTTCCCTACCTGACCAATCATCTTCATCATCTCTCCGCAAATAACGAAATGCCAACTCCTATTCTAGGGGTTATTTATGTGCCTATTGTCTACAGTATTTATAACTACATTTTAATGTTATCAGCGGTGATTAAGTCCTCTCTCCTACCCCCACCATACACCTGAAGCCGGTGGTACACACCTGAAGCCGGTGGTACACACCTGAAGCCGGTGGTACACACCTGAAGACAGCGGTACACATCTGAAGCCAGCGGTACACATCTGAAGCCAATGGTGCACACCTGAAGCCAGTGGTACACACCTGAAGCCAATGGTACACACCTGAAGCCAGTGGTACACACCTGAAGCCAATGCTACACACCTGAAGCCAGTGGTACACACCTGAAGCCAATGGTACACACCTGAAGCCAGTGGTACACACCTGAAGCCAATGGTACACACCTGAAGCCAATGGTACACACCTGAAGCCAGTGGTACACACCTGAAGCCAGCGGTACACATCTGAAGCCAATGGTGCACACCTGAAGCCAGTGGTACACACCTGAAGCCAATGGTACACACCTGAAGCCAGTGGTACACACCTGAAGCCAGTGGTACACACCTGAAGCCAGTGGTACACACCTGAAGCCAGCGGTACACATCTGAAGCCAATGGTGCACACCTGAAGCCAGTGGTACACACCTGAAGCCAATGGTACACACCTGAAGCCAGTGGTACACACCTGAAGCCAGTGGTACACACCTGAAGCCAGTGGTACACACCTGAAGCCAGTGGTACACACCTGAAGCCAGTGTTACACACCTGAAGCCAGCGGTACACACCTGAAGCCAGTGGTACACACCTGAAGCCAGCGGTACACATCTGAAGCCAGTGGTACACACCTGAAGCCAGCGGTACATCTGAAGCCAGCGGTACACATCTGAAGCCAGCGGTACACACCTGAAGCCAGTGGTACACACCTGAAGCCAGTGGTACACACCTGAAGCCAGTGGTACACACCTGAAGCCAGTGGTACACACCTGCTCTGCTGTTTGTCAGTGTATGTGTTGAACAGTGAAAGTTTACTTTAATATTTAAGGGATGAAGATTTTTTTATATTATGTAAGAACATTAAACAAGTCTTATTCAGATCCATCATTTCTTACTCAGATTTTTGTCTAACCAACATTTAAAGCTGTCCAAGGAAATTGCATCAATAACCCTAATAAGCTATTCTAGGAGAGAAGGTTAACGTAGATTATTGTTCTGTTCCGGTGAACTGACATCTTAAACTTCTTGTTAAATAGGTGATATGTCTTAACTCAAAATAAAAGTGGAAACTCGTCCGTTGTGCCAACCTGCTTTACAGTTGTCAATCATGAGGAATTAAAGGTCAAACGTTGTCATTAAATGTCAAAGTAACATTACGTAGGTTTAGAAATGGGTTGGACAGGTGCTAGTGTGACGTGCTGGGCCACTGTGACACAGCCCAGTGTGCCTCTGTGTTACTCCAGGCTTATATGTCTCTCGCTGTAATTAAAGATTTTCCCGTAACAGTTGCCAGTCTGCGATATGCAGACCATTATGATTTCAAACGTAAAATTAGTGAGCATTCAAATCGTTTTGATGAAAGGGGAGAGAGAGAGATAAAGAGAAAGAGAGAAAAATGGAGAGAAAAGGGGAGAGGGAGAAAGAGAGAGGGAGAAAGAGGGAGAGAGAAAAAGGGAGAAAAATGGAGAGAAAAAGGGAGAGGGAAAGAGGGAGAGAGAGAGAGAGAGAGAGAGAGAGAGAGAGAGAGAGAGAGAGAGAGAGAGAGAGAGAGAGAGAGAGAGGGAGAGGTAGGGTAGGCTCCAAAACCTGGTGGTCCCTGGTCAAGGACAGACAAGGTTATCTGCCTGATGAACTCATTCCACCTCTAAATCGACAGGATGGGACCACCTCTACAAGTAGTCAAGAGAAGGTGGACCTCTTTGCTGAACACTTTGCTACCAAAATGCAAGTTCTTGATCCAGCAAGGGACCCTCCTTGGCTAGTTGCAAGAACTGTGTGAAAACTGTCAGTGGTGACAATAAGGCAGGAGGAGGTGCATTTCCTTCTTAAATCGCTTGACCAAGAAAAGGCTGTGGGCCCAGACAAGTTGAGCCCAAGATTGCTGAGAAGATGAGCAGACCAGCTAGCAGCACCTCTAATAATCTCAAGACAAATGACAGTTTTTTGACTACCACTCACTACTTTGTGATCGTCAATATGGCTTCAGGAAAGGTTACTCTGCTGCTGATCTGTTGTTAAACCTCTCCACTAAGTGGCACCAGTCACTGGATGAATCCAAAGTCAGCTGTGTGGTAGCAGTGGACATTGCTGGTGTTTTCGACCAGGTGTGGCACCAGGGCCTCTTAGCAAAACTTCAAGCACTGGGAATTGCAGGCTCTACGCTATGTCTCCTCAGTGATAACCTTCATGGTAGATCTCTAAGTGTAGTTCTCAATGGAACGGAATCAGCAAGACATACTATTAGGACAAGTGTTCCACAAGGAAGCGTGCTGGGACTATTGTTATGGAATGCCTACTTCAACGACCTTGTTAGGTAAGACATATGCAACATTTAGGTATCTCTATTTCGAAACGTTTCGCCTACACGGTAGGCTTCTTCAGTCGAGTACAGAAAAGCTGATAGAAGCAGAAGATACTTGAAGACGATGTAATCAGTCCATCACCCTTCAAGGGTGATGGATTGATTGCATCGTCTTCAAGGAGATACCTAAATATTGCATATGTGTCTTACCTAACAACCTGTCGGTATTTTATACCATTTTAATGTTCGACGACCTTCTTCATCTCATCCCAGAATCACATGTATATGCAGATGACTGTACACTGACATTCACTTATCCAAGAGAAGAAATGCCAGCTGCTTTAAGCTACATCAATCACCAGCTAAGAGCTATATCAGCCTGGGGAAATAGATGGTAAGTAACATTTGCACCTGAGAAAACGCAAATGATGATCGTCTCTAGGCACCACGATGGTAATGCTGGTGCAGTAGTAAGGATGAATGGGAGGGTGTTGGCACCTGGAGAAGAAGTTGATATTCTTGGGGTGAAATTTGACTCCAAACTAACCATGAAGAACCATGTTGTAAATCTAGCAAACAAGGCAGCCAGGAAGCTTACAGCACTTCGCCGTATCTCGCATCTGCTTGACAGTAGGGGTTGCAAGATTCTGTATGAGGCACAAGTACGCTCACACCTTGACTATGCTCCACTTTCTTGGTTTGCCTGGCCCCCCTCCCTCTCATCTGCGACTGCTTGACAGAGTGGAGAACAGAGCAAGATATCTCATCTCTCGCCTGGACCCATTCTGGATAGATCTGTCATTTCAGCAGAGCCTTCAACACAGGAGGGATGTGGGTGGCCTTACTGTTATGTACAAGGCCAATATTGTCAAAGTACCACACTTGGATCCACTTCGAGGACAGCGTGAAACAAGCTTTTATGCCACAAGACGGGCAGAAAGCAGCAGCTTAACTCTGGCTGTACCCTTCTCCAGAGCATCACTCCATCTGAGATCATATATACCCAGAATGACTCCAACTTCATCCTGTTCCCTAGTTGTATGCCTCATAACAATAAAAATGCTTTCAAATGAGCTGATGTAGGTAACAGCTCTTAGCTTGTCAATAAAGTTAGGAATCCTTAACATGTAAATAGCTTGTCAATAAAAACTAGGGATGTTTAACCTTGTCAAACCCTGTGTAAAAAAAAATGAGGGAGAGGGAGAGGGAGAGAGGGAGAGGGAGAGAGAGGGAGAGGGGGAGAGAGAGAAAGAGGGAGAGGGGGAGAGAGAAAGAGGGAGAGAGGGAGAGAGAAAGATGGAGAAAAATGGAGAGAAAAAGGGAGAGAGAGAAAGAGAGGGAGAGGGAGAAAGAGCTACTCCTATCTCAGCCCAGCAGGTGGTATTGTGCATTATGTAAGACCACAGACCTACATCCCTGCAGCTGCCTCAGTACCCTACCTCTCTCAAGGGCAGGCACCTTACATGCCCTACACACCCACCACCTCAAGCTGACCACATCATGAGGAGCCAGTTTATCAGCATCCTGTCGGCCAACATTAGAGGTTTCATTACTAATATTGGAGAGCTCACACAGTTTTGTGAACACTCGACGCCCCGACATAATAGCCGTTGTTGAAACATTTTTGGACGACAGGACTCAAGAAAATTTTGCAAGAATTGCTGGCTACACCTCATGGATGAGAAGAGACAGGCAAGAGCAAGGAGGAGGTGTTGCTATGTGCTTCTCTAAAAGTGTTCATGCCCAGCACATTGATGTTGCCACCCCTACTCATCTTGAAATGATGTTCTTCAAGCTCTGCATAAACACTAGTACCTCTGTTCTAGTATGTGCATTGCACAGACCTCAGTGGCAACATGCAGACCCCATCAACGTCTTAATGGAAAATGTGGACTCCCTTCTGCTACAGCACAACTGTCAACATATAATTGTTGGTGACCTCAACCAATACCTTATACAGAGGGACTTTGATGACCTTCTTGCAGTATTTGACATGAGAAACTTTGTTGATTTCCTTACTCACATCTCTGGCTCTTCTCTTGACCCAGTAGTAAGTGATCTGGCAGAAAGTATAGTCACTTGTCAACCCCTCGGCTACGTTCGATCATCTGACCAAAAGGTTGTTTTTACGACATTTAAGATCCCAACAGAACAAGGTGAGGAGTCCACACGCACAATCTGCCTATGGGAAAGAGGTAATTGGCCAGCTCTTTGCTCTGAGCACGCCACCACCGATTGGAATGCTCTTCTCCAAGGGGATGTTGACAACAAAGTGAAAGCCTTCACTGGACACACCCTTAATCTACAACAAGAACACATTCCTCACCGGCAATATGTGACGAAGCCTACAGATCAGCCTTGGTTTGGCTTTCGTTGTAGAGAGGCTTCTACTGTTAGGTACAAGGCATGACGAAGGTATAAGAGACATCCTACAATCTATAACAGGAACTTGCACAGGCAAGCCTGTAGGCATATGGTGACGTTCAAAAGTGGGCCATCGCTAAATGGGAGGTGGACACAAAAAGAAAGCTAGCATCAGGTAGGGTAGGCTCCAAAACCTGGTGGTCCCTGGTCATTCTACCTCTAAATTGACAGGATTGGACCACCTCTACTAGCAGTCAAGAGAAAGCGGACCTCTTTGCCGGACACTTTGCTACCAAAATGCAAGTTCCTGATCCTTGGCTAGCTGCAAGAACTGTGTCAAAACTGTCGGTGGTGACAGTAAGGAAGGAGAAGGTGCATTTCCTTCTTATATCACTTGACCAAGAAAAGGCTGTGGGCCCAGACAAGCTGAGCCTAAGATTGCTGAGAAGACGTGCAGACCAGCTAGCAGCACATCCAACTCGCAGCTTTCAGCACTGCCTAGTACAGTGTAAATGGCCTTCTCTGTGGAAAGAGGCAAATGTAGTCCCTGTTCACAAAAAGAAGAGCAGAGCAGATATCAGCAACTACAGACTAGTGTCACTCCTGTCAATCAATGGCGAGCTCCTTGAGACAATAATCTCAAGACAAATGGCAGTTTTTTGATTACCACTCACTACTTTGTGACCGTCAATATGGCTTCAGGAAAGGTTACTCTGCTGCTGACCTGTTGTTAAACCTCTCCAGTAAGTGGTACCAGTCACTGGATGATTCCAAAGTCAGCTGTTTGGTAGCACTGGACTTTGCTGGTGCTTTCGACCGGGTGTGGCACCAGGGCCTCTTAGCAAAACTGCAAGTTCTGGGAGCTGCAGGCTCTGCGCTATGTCTTCTCAGTGATTACCTTCATGGTAGATCTCTAAGGGTAGTTCTCAATGGAACAGAATCAGCAAGACATCCTATTGGGGCAAGTGTTCCACAAGGAAGCATGCTGGGACCATTGTTATGGAATGTCTGCTTCAATAACCTCCTTCATCTCATCCCAGAATCCCATGCATATGCATACGACTGTACACTGACATTCACTTATCCAAGAGAAGAAATGCCAGCTGCTCTAAGCTACATCAATCACCAGCTAAGAGCTATATCAGGTTGGGGAAATAGATGGCAAGTAACATTTGCACCTGAGAAAACACAAATGATGATGATCTCTAGGTACCATGATGGCAATGCCGGTGCAGTAGAAATAATGAATAGGATGGTGTTGGCACCTGGGGAAGAAGTTGATACCCTTGAGGTGAAATTTGACTCCAAACTGACCATGAAAACCACGTTGTAAATCTTGCAAACAAGGCAGCCAGGAAGCTTACAGCACTTCGCCGTATCTCGCATCTGCTTGACAGTAAAGGTTGCAAGATTTTGTACGAGGCACTAGTACACTCACACCTTGAGTATGCTCCACTTTCTTGGTTTGCCTGCCCCCCTTCCCTCTCATCTGCGATTGCTTGACAGAGTAGAGAACAGAGCAAGACGTCTCATCTCTCGCCTGGACTAATCCTGGATAGATCTGTCATTTCAGCAGAGCCTGTAACACAGAAGGGATGTGGGTGGCCTTACTGTTATGTACAAGGCCAATATTGTCAAAGTACCATACTTGGATCTACTTCGAGGACAGGGTGAAGCAAGCTTCTATACCACAAGACGGGCAGAAAGCAGCAACTTTACTCTGGCTGTACCCTTCTCCAGAACATCACTTCATCTGAGATCATTTATCCCCAGGATGACTTGAGTATGGAACACATTCGTACAGCATTATGTCAACGAGATAAAGTTAGTTGATCAAATGAAAATGCTGGCAGACAGATGGCTCCTACTTCATCCTGTTCCCTATTTGTGTGTCTCATAACAATAAAAATGCTTGCAGAAGAGCTGATGTATGTAACAGCTCTTAGCTTGTCAATAAAGTTAGTAATACTTAACCTGTAAATAGCTTGTCAATAGAGCTAGGGATCCTTAACCTAACCTTGTCAAACCCTGTGTCAAAGAGAGAGAGAGAGAGAGAGAGAGAGAGAGAGAAAAAAAAAAAAGGAGAGATAGAAAAAGAAACAGAAATATGAGAGATGGAGACGTAAAATATTAGATAATTTCCCGAGATAATATCTTTACTCATTACTTGTGTTAGTTACTGGTTGTCACATACATTCACCTGCATACAGTATATGCAGGTGAATGCTATTATTGTGTTGAATAATACAAAAAGTAGCTACAACATGGTTTTAAAATTTTAAATTATATGTTTTAAATTATATATTATTTTAAATTATACATTTTAATTATATATTTTTTAAATTATATATTATGCAAATTAACAGTATTCAGTAATGCGTTATGTAACCTCGTCCATCAAAATTATGCTTACACGAGTAGATATGACTGATGTATAATGATTACTGACCTGTTATCAATCATAACTTTTCCTTTACAATATGTTCGGTAACCTTTTCCAAATATTTTTTTTTATAACACCGGATATAATATCTGAACGGTAATTAATTCATGTATGCATTCAGAAATCTGTTTGAACACAGATGCACAGAAAGTACCGGCAGTTAACATTGTCAAACAGTCACCATTGTCGTTACAAGTTGTGTTAATTCATTCATGAAAATACCCTTTACTGACT
Source organism: Cherax quadricarinatus (assembly GCF_038502225.1). Classification (NCBI taxonomy): domain Eukaryota; kingdom Metazoa; phylum Arthropoda; class Malacostraca; order Decapoda; family Parastacidae; genus Cherax; species Cherax quadricarinatus. The sequence continues at coordinate 17,296,196 of NC_091310.1, forward strand.
GTCCAGCATCTTTTTTTCCCCGAACTGTGTCTTACAAAACCGTAATAACACGATTACAACTAAACCACGGTACGGGTGGGGTTTATGTACGAGTTGTTTTAATTGCTTTCTAATAAAAATGATATTTGCTACGTCAAGATATTTCACCATCGTAACTGATCCTTGGATTGGTACATCTCATGAAAATGGTTTCCCGGTGTAGAACTTTACAAATTTGTCTCCAAGCAATTTTAACGGCATAAGTGTTGCCTTCCAAGAGTGATTACAGCACCGGAGAGGCAAACATGCATGTTACCACCTTCCTGGAACCTGATTCTTGGAAGTGGGGTATCATTCAGCTTTATAATTCCAGGTCCTCTCCCATGGATGTGTAGGGGAGTTCCTCAGATTCAGTGAATGGTATGAGTGATATTTACAACATATTAATCATATATTTATATGAAATTTTGACAATAAATATTATATATATATTTTTTGATCCAGCATTCACTTGTATTTTAAATTAACTCTACCAGTATCAGTCCAGATAACTTTATGAATACTGAGATATTTAAATTAATACGTACACAGCAGTACAGTAAATATATATAAGCGTAATGACTTCTCTCTTTCGTCTGAACTTGACATAGCAAATCATAAATCACCCAGCCAGCTTGCAAATATTTAAAGCTCTCTGCGCTTTTAGACCTTCATTCTTCTCTATGACGTACAACATACTGAAGGGTTTTCTTCCAGATAGATATACATGTCGCTGATCTCAACATGGTGAACATGTGTCACGTGACAGCAGATTCTGTACTGAGAAGCGAATCAATGTTATCTTATTGAAAGTCAGTTGAGGGCACAAAGCCTTATCTTTCTTTTGCATACTGGGTAACGTGTGTCTGTTTATAGTTGTTTGGCAACCTTCCTTATTTGACGGATTTTCGTCTTGACTGGTTCATGTTCATCATGTCAAGATAATTTCACTGAAATTTACTTCGAATCAAATTTCGTTCGAATCATATCCAGTTAGTAAATATTGCAGCCTGGGAATGTTCGTAATGTGTTCAGCTGTAAATACATAAGCTGTGTAGAACACTGAAGCCATTTTTTTTAGTTTGCTATTTGTTATTTTCACCGTTGTCGTTAGTTAATGAGTCTATTGATGCTTCTACTTGTTATCTCAAGGACATTTTTAAAGTATTATTGAACAAACTGTATTCTTTCAAATTCTATGTCGATTTCTCACAAATGATTTACAGAAAATTTCTCGATTTACGTTAAGACTGATTAAGTTAAATTAGAATGTCGTTTATAAAAGTTATCCAGTAACAACATACCACAAGTGCAGTTATTGAAATATTAGATAAAGGCAACAAAAAATTCTGGCTCGTAAACAAAAAACGGGAACCCACCGAGTGCTTAAGATATTCACTGTTTATGGATCGTTTATCAGTCACAAATCTGACAGTCTTGGCACCAGTGAAACAATGTCTGTTATTAAGGGGATGAGATATGTGATGTTATCTAATGTCTTTTTTTTCCTGGGTCTATTGGCACATATTCCAAGTTTGTCTTATTTTCTAATACAGGCTTGATAAGCAAGTTGTAGCCTAAATTTATCTCTATCCTATTTAATTTATCAATATATTTATACCAGTTATACTTTCATTTTGTCTTTTGATTTCCAATTTTCTATTTCCTAGTAATCTCTCGCCTTCTCTCTGCGTTTGTAGGCAGTTTCTTTTGTGCATACAATAATGGTTGGCTACCTTTATTTGAGAAAAGTTGCCTGTGCAGAGTAGGTTTCTACAGTCGAACTCCAAGGAGACAACAGAAGCAGTCCAGAGCCGGTAAAGATAATGTAATCAGTCCAGCAACCTTGTAGTAGTTTTGACTGAAGAATTCTACCGTGTTGGCGAAACGTTTTCGAAATAAAAAATATTCAACTGTTGCACGTGTGTTTTTCTCATTTATGCATTAAGTTCTCGTCCTGTAATATCATTTACTCGCTGCATCACGCACACTAGATTAGTATCGTCATTGTTTCTCTTTATCTTACCATATGATTTTGAATTTGTTCAACATTTTCTCCACATTGTTCATATCAATTTAATCCATTTAATGTTATTGATTTCTCGGCGCATTTTATCAATATTTGCTTCTCTGTAGTCGGAAACCATCATGGTATTTGGTTCTGAAAGTTTAAATATATTTTAAAACTGATGACGTTCACTGATTCTTCTTTCTTTCTTGCCTCTCCTGATAGCATAAGGTTCTTTATCGTGACAAGATAAATAATATTATTACCGCGTGTTGTGGATGTGACAGCCTGTGTAAAGGAGCTTCCTTCACTCATGTTAGCAAGACTGGTAGCGCCTTAGATCCTTGAAAGATTGTTTTAATTTATATCAGAGAAATTAGTCTGCAGCTGTTGCTGGAACTTTGTTATTAAATGTTGATTTTATATCGTAAAACAAACGTAAGTGACATTTTCCTGACTTTTTTCAAGGGGAAGATAAACTGCACCGAGTGAATTTTCTTGTTCTCATTGCAATAAATTTTGTCTTATACATAGTCGTATATTTCATCTTGTTTTTGGAATGCAGCCGCATGTAGTTTATTGTTGATTTATAGCATCAATATTTCTCATTTTGTTGGTGCGGGTTTAAATGAATAAATTGTATCCAGAGAGAGCCTTCTCTGCTGTCAAACACAGCCTTGAACTAAACCAAGATTAACTCTAATGATACACATACGAATAATTATTCTTTTCTGTTTGGGAATGTAAATTGAAGATATTCGTAAAACTCCATAAGAGTGTTCCTCATTATGGACTTGCCTGCAGGTAGATATTAAAGTTAGACTCCTAGTTCCTTGAACAGGTATAATCGATTACTCTCACCTTATCGCTTCTTCCTTCGTTTCTTTTCACCATCAGTTTCTGTGTCAAATCTTTGAGTCGTTCTTGTAAACTGGATACAAATACTTCGTTCTCAGCACAAATTAAATATTATTTATTACCATGTTCGTTGAGTGCGTTGAAGACGACAATGTATGTAGGCAATAAAACTGTTTATTTCTCTTTTTATTTATTATTGAATTTTCTTTATAAGGGTCTGGCACCTGGGAAGAACCCGTTTTGAAATGATCTGCTTTAAATAATTCCCACTGACATGAGTAAAGAGAGAAAGAGAGAGAGAGAGCGTGTTCCAAGGAGGTAGAGGAAAGCAGGACATGGGAGACAAGGAGACAGTGGCAGCCGGAAAGAGAAGAGAATGTGAAAGGAGAGAAAGAAAATGAAGAAACTAGAGATGCTACTCAACGAGTTCTGGAGGAAGATAATACACGTCGCTGGAGGCGTCTCTTCCTACCTCTCGAGACCAGCAAGATTTTCTTCTTTTATGTGAAGAAAATTTTTATCTTGGGATAATTTCTGACTCAACTCATGATGACAACGCCCACTCACCACGCCCACACAACCACAATCACACCCAAACTTTTAAGCTCACACAACCATCTACTCCCAGCTAAACCCAAGATCACCCACAATATTACACAGACACGTTCACAAATACAAACCCACAACAGCACCACAAAATACAACGCAACAACACTCTCCTAACCACACTCGCAGCACTATATCTATAAATAATACTAGACAGCGCGAACAAATATTTCACCATACTAAAAAAGATCTATGCAGGGATGAAAGATTCAAGGGGAGAGGGAATTCAGGAGGGCAGACATCCCACTAGAAGATGCAGAGACATCTAAATAGAAAGTGTCAGGCTGCCACGTGACGAATTATATCATAAGTGGTAATGAGAATAGCAGTGAAAAAAGTTTGCTTTAACTAAAGCTGAAGCAATGAGCAAAATTACATGGCAGAAGCATGGAACACGGAGGGGGAGAGATAACATGGAACTAAGCAGAAGTAACAGGATTTAGTAGGTAAATAAATGATGGGAATCAAAGCGAAAATTTGAGAATACCAAGAAGAAAACAAAAGGGCATAATAACGTGACTGTAACAATACACAAATAACCCTCGCCTGTATATACTGGCTCCCTAGCTCTTGTGTTACTGTAACTTGTAAATGGTCCAAGTCGGACCGAAACGTCGCCACAGGCTTCCCCCTCCTATGTGCTGGCTATGTACCGAGAATACCAAACATATTATTTTTAAATTAAATACGAGTAAAGAAAAAAGTCACACCAGAAGCTTCTCCACAGCTATATGTTAGCTGAAGCTGAGATTATATTCACCATGTTGAGGCTGCACACAATGACGAGTGTGTAATCTTAACCCTAATTTTTAAAGGGGTGGACAAGTAAGCCAGCGAAAGGCCTCAGTCAGATGACCAAAAGCTCCAGCTGCTGGTTATCATATGACCAAGACCCTCGTCAAGGAAACACTTGTCCAGTTTCCTGACACATATTACCTAACAAGTGTGTACCTGTAAGGAGAAAAAATTTTCTTATTAGGCTTTATTTTTTAATATTTTTTCCTCTTTCCATCTTAAGAGTCACGTAAGTTCCTCCGTCTTCTAATAAATTCATTTTTTCCACTATAATCTACCTTCTCCACAATTACTATCGCATTTGCCTTGTATGTTTCGCAAGGTGAAAACAAGGATCTTTCCCTAATTCATGGTATAACTTAACAAATTAAGGAAAGATCTTAGACTTAAGTTTACGAAACAGACAAAGCAAATGCCATAGTAATTATGGACAAGGTCGATTAAAGTGGATAAATGAACATGTTATTAGAAAACGGTGAAAGTTGAGTGATGCATCTTAAGGCAGGAGAGGACCAGATGCACAAGTATTCGTGTCCAGCTGAAATCAGTGTCGTCTGCCTCGGCTTCAGATTTAATATGACGTCTTACCTCTCCTTGTTACCCAGACTTGTATTTCCAAGATAATATTTTATAAATTAGGCTAATGCTTTTTGGAATTTTATTTTCAAATTATTTTAATTCATTATCTTTGACAGTTCAAATAATAAGTAAAACACTTGGTAGAGAATCTTGACAAAATGGTACACTGAAGAAGCTTTTATAGAGGCATATAGCATAGCAATTATATAATTTATCCAAAAAATATACTAAACTTTAAATTTATTCAAAATTTTGCCTAATTATCAAAATAAATTAATTCCCTTTGAATCACAGCCAGCACTCTCACCTACCTTGATACACAGTCAGCACAATCACCTACCTTGATACACAGCCAGCACTCTCACCTACCTTGATACACAGCCAGCACTCTCACCTACCTTGATACACAGCACAATCACCTACCTTGATACACAGCCAGCACTCTCACCTACCTTGATACACAGTCAGCACAATCACCTACCTTGATACACAGCCAGCACTCTCACCTACCTTGATACACAGTCAGCACAATCACCTACCTTGATACACAGCCAGCACTCACACCTACCTTGATACACAGCCAGCACTCTCACCTACCTTGATACACAGTCAGCACAATCACCTACCTTGATACACAGCCAGCACTCTCACCTACCTTATACACAGTCAGCACTCTCACCTACCTTGATACATAGTCAGCACTCTCACCTACCTTGATACAGAGTCAGCACTCTCACCTACCTTGATACACAGTCACCACTCTCACTTACCTTGATACACAGCCAGCACTCTCACCTACCTTGATACACAGTCAGCACAATCACCTACCTTGATACACAGCCAGCACTCTCACCTACCTTGATACACAGCCAGCACTCACACCTACCTTGATACACACCCAGCACTCTCACCTACCTTGATACACAGCAAACACTCTCACCTACCTTGATACACAGCCAGCACTCACACCTACCTTGATACACAGCCAGCATTCTCACCTACCTCGATACACAGCAAGTACTCTCACCTACCTTGATATGCAGTCAACACTCACCTACCTTGATACACAGCCAGCACTCTCACCTACCTCGATACACAGCATGCACTCTCACCTACCTTGATACGCAGCCATTACTCTCACCTACCTTGTTACACAGACAGCAATCTCGCCTACCTTAATACGCAGTCAACACTCTCACCTACCTTGATACGCAGCCAGCACTCTCACCTACCTTGATACACAGCCAGCACTCTCACCTACCTTGATACACAGCCAGCACTCTCACCTATCTTAATACACAGCCAGCACTTTCACCAACCTTGATACACACCCAGCACTCTCACCTACCTTGATACGCAGTCAACACTCTCACCTACCTTGATACGCAGCCAGCACACTCACCTACCTTGATACACAGCCAGCACTCTCACCTACCTTGATACGCAGCCAGCACTCTCACCTGCCTTAATACGCAGCCAGCACTCTCACCTACCTTAATACGCAGCCAGCACTCTCACCTACCTTGATACACAGCAAGCACTCTCACCTACCTTGATATGCAGTCAACACTCTCACCTACCTTGAAACGCAGCCAGCACTCTCACATACCTTGATACACAGCCAGCACTCTCACTTATCTTGATACAGAGCCAGCACTCTCCCCTACCTTGATACACAGCCAGCATTCTCCCCTACCTTGATACACAGCCAGCACTCACCTACCTTGATACACAGCCAGCACTCTCACCTACCTTGATACACACCCAGCACTCACACCTACCTTGATACACATTCAATACTCACTTCTCTTGACAGACACCCAACACACTCACTTCTCTTGACATACACCCAACACACTCACTTCTCTTGACAAACACCCAACACACTCACTTCTCTTGACAGACAGCCAACACACTCACTTCTCTTGACACACAGCCAACACATTTCTCTTGACACACAGCCAACAGTCACTTCACAATAATCTTTGTCCCAATTCCTGTCACCCTTTCTCATTGCTCTCGCCTCCTCATTCTCTACGTTCTATCTCCATCTAACTGCTTCTTCCTACATCCCTCCTCATTACTGCTCTCACTTTTCTTCCCTTTCCACCTCACAAACAAGTGAGACGCGCATAGTATATCAGGATAAACATTGTATTTTCGACTCTGAGATAAATGATATATGAAAATCCTTTCATCTTGTCTCGATGCTCAAGCTAGACTCCTGTGTTTATGTTGCTGCTGCTGATGCTGTGTGTGTGGTGATGATGATGGTGATGGTGGTGGTGGTGGTGCTGCTGTGTGTGTGGTGTGTGGTGTGTTGTGATGATGGTAGTGGTGGTGGTGGTGCTGCTGTGTGTGTGGTGTGTGGTGTGTTGTGATGATGGTAGTGGTGGTGGTGGTGCTGCTGTGTGTGTGGTGTGTGGTGTGTTGTGATGATGGTAGTGGTGGTGGTGGTGCTGCTGCTGTGTGTGTGGTGTGTGGTGATTATGGTGGTGGTGGTGGTGCTGCTGTGTAGTGATGATGGTGGTGGTGGTGGTGGTGGTGCTGCTGCTGTGTGGTGATGATGATGATGATGGTGGTGGTGGTGGTGCTGCTGCTGTGTGTGTGTGGTGATGATGGTGGTGGTGGTGGTGCTGTGTGTGTGGTGTGTGGTGATGGTGGTGGTGGTGGTGGTGATTCTGCTGCTGCTGCTGCTGTGTGGTGATAATGATGATGGTGGTGGTGGTGGTTGTGGTGGTGGTGGTGGTGATGGTGGTGGTGGTGGTGTTGCTGCTGCTGCTCCTCTGTAGTGGTGGTGGTGTTGTTTCTGCTATTGTGTGTGGTGGCGGTGGTGCTGCTGCTGCTGTTGCTCTGTGTAGTGTATGGTGCTGCTGCTGCTGTGTGGTGTATGGTACTGCTGTTGTTGCTGTGTGTGGTGTATGGTGCTGCTATTTTAAGTGGTGGTGGTGGTGCTACTGCTGCTGCTGTGTGTGGTGTATGGTGCTGGTGCTGTGTGTGGCGAATAGTGCTGCTATGTGTGGTGGTGCTGTGTGTAGTTTTGTTGTTGTGCATGATTCTTCTATTTTTCTTGTGCTGTGTATGGTGTAGTGATGTATGGTGTGTGATGGTGCTGCAGCCGCTTTTGTGTTTGTTGCATATGGTGCTGCTGTTATTGTTGTGCATTGTGCTGTAGTTGTGTACGTTGCAGCTTTTGTTGGGTATGGTGTTGCTGATCTAGTGTATGGTGTTGCTGATCTAGTGTATGGTGTTGCTGATCTAGTGTATGGTGTTGCTGATCTAGTGTATGGTGTTGCTGATCTAGTGTATGGTGTTGCTGATCTAGTGTAAGGTGTTGCTGATCTAGTGTAAGGTGTTGCTGATCTAGTGTATGGTGTTGCTGATCTAGTGTATGGTATTGAACATTAAACTGGTATAAAATACCGACAGGTTGTTAGGTAAGACACATATGCAACTTTAAGGGTGATGGACTGATTACATCGTCTTCAAGTATCTTCTGCTTCTATCAACTTTTCTGTACTTGACTGAAGAAGCCTACTGTGTAGGCGAAACGTTTCATAATAAAGATACCTAACTGTTGCATATGTGTCTTACCTAACATCTAGTGTATGGTGCTGCTATTGTGTCTGGTACTTCTGCGCTGTCTGATGCGGAGGCGGCGGCGGCGGCGGCGGCGGCGGCGGCGGCGGCGGCGGCGGCGGCGGCGGCGGCGGCGGCGGCGGCGGCGGCGGCGGCGGCGGCGGCGGCGGCGACGGCGGCGACGGCGGTGGTGGTGGTGGTGGTGTACTTCTCGTACACCTCGTATCTAACCTGATACTGTAGCGCGAGAGCATATATATAAAAAAAAGGCCTACAAAAATGTCCCTGAGAGAGATAAGAGCACATTTGGGTATGCGTGTTGATACAGTTCCCACCATCCCTAAAAGTGCTACGCAAATAATAACCAGATAAGAGGAATTAGAAACATGCGCAACACCTGAGTATCCTCATATAAAGACATTTCGCCAACCATTGACTTTTACAGTTCAATATGGAGATGATATTTGACATCAACAAATAATGAAATCAGTCCCTCAGCCTTATAGAACTATGCACAGACGACAGAGTGAAAAATGAGGTAATCAGTTCACCAAGCTGGAAGTTGGTGTTGGGAACATAAGTCTTGATGTATCTGAAGCACAGGTAGGAAGATGGAAGCTGATTAGTTACAGCAGTTAAAGTCACGTCACTAATGGGTTCCGCCTGTCTTCTCAACATAGTTCTGCAAGAATGAGGGACTGATTGACTCATGTTCCACTGTTGTTGAATGTCACCTATGGGTTAGAGAACCGTCTTCCCATAAACAAACCCAGCTCTGGGATGTGCCTAATGCCTTATCGGCATTTTACACCTTTATAATAATATTAAAATCACATGTATTTCGGTTGCTGCGTGATCCGTGAAAGGTATCCCCGTATTCAATAAGCCCAGACCCGTATACTTCAAAAATAAACAGTACAGAGGACGGCATAATATTTTGTTGCAGTAATGAGGAGAAATTCACTAATTATTGTAAAGAAATTGATATTACAATCTCTCAAATAAATAAGAAATTTGCACCTTCACAACCCAATACAAACATCCCAGCGAATAAGATAAACCAAAGTTTAAAGCCAATTAAAAGAGGCAAGCTCTAGGTATAGCACAGAAACCATTATCTCAAAATACACCAACACTAAAAATTTGAAGTCAAGCAGAAGCTGTATTTTCAAGTTATTAATGATGAAGATTTGGCATCGATCGGATAAGGTATTCACAGATAGCATTGGCACCAATATTTAAGATTTCCCAATTTAAATAAAATTCACAATTTGGCCTCTGTTCACCCAAAATCTAATCATTGTACACCGATTAGTTTAGGCATTCTCCAATTACTGTATGGATACCAGTTTGTTCAATAGAACTTGCAAATTACCACTTACACAAACCGAAAAATCAATGTGAAGCCTTCTTTGAGAATTCACATCAGTGCTAAAAGTCTGAACTTGCCCAGAAGTGCACTCTCCAATCCAACAATTGCAAATTTATTACTTATTTCGGTAACATGCCAAATTTGCATCTACACACAGTAAATCATAAAATCATCATTCTATCCATAAGCTGCATCAGTCATAACGAATGAACGCTTTAAAAATAAGCACTGAGAAGTTATATGATCATTTTAAAAATTAATTGCGTAAATGGAGTCTTACCCACTGTAATGAGAATCTGAACGTTCTTCCAAGTAGAACATAAAAGTGTTGAAAGTTTGAAACCGATCAAAGGAGGCTTTCCCAAGTTATTTCCCCATCAACTTAAATCAGGAATGTCTTTCCAAAACTAAGAGATAGGTAACAGCCTAACAAAGTTGATACAGGATCCTCCCTCTAATTATCGTTCACCAGGCATGAAAACTTGGTCTTGTAAGGTATTCTCAAGTCACAAACGAAAAGCTTAGAGGACGAGAAGAACACTTTTTACAAGTACGAAACAAATTAAAAGGCTGATCTTAAACACTGTGAAATTAAAAAAAATGAAATGTAAATACTCAGTAAGTTTAATTTTTCCTTTGTTATATTCTATTTGTAATTCTCTACATTCTGTACGAAAACATTTACTTCCTGATTTTTTGAAGAAGCTGGAATTTACACACCTCTTACGAGTTAGCAGAGAGGACAGCTGAAGGGTTCACAGTAAGATTTTGTAAATCGGGAGCGACAGTACAAAAGCAGTTCAAAACTTCTTGTAAGATACATCAACACTGAAAACTATTATTTCACTTTTTAGAATGTCTTTAGTGAAATTGGCTTCTTCACAACCAAAAAAAAAAAAACGCTCCAGTTACCATACACAAGCTATTAGAGTTTGATGTCACTCAGAAAGAGCATGCTCTAAATATTGGATGAAAACCAATTTGTAATGAATTTGGTTAATTCAATGTTATTCTTCCAGAAATCGAGCAAAGTGCATTATTGGTGAAAATTTTAACCAGATCAAAAGAGGCATTCCTCAGTTATTGCTCGGATTCCAGCGATTCTGTGTTTGTTAACCTTGCTAATTAATGGCCAAATATGTCTTTACAAAGCCTAAACATCTTATTCAGAAGATGCATCAGCAATTCAAAACGAAAGCCGTTCAGAAAGGTACACTCCAGCTATTATATGGAATTAACGCATGCACAGATCTCCAATAACAACCCCACCAGTGTTGAAAATTTAAAGCCGATCAGATGAGGTTTTCACAAGTTTTATATGAACATCGTAGGCAAAAGAAAACAGTTATCAACCAAATAAACGTACCTCTTCTTGGATACCTAATGATGCTAAGCAGAACTTATTTCAAGGAAAAGTTTGGCATTACTTGCCTCAGTAATAACTTAACTCTAGTTATAAGGCAAAACAGTTTTTCAGAGGCGTTTTCGGACAAAAGATTATTTAAAAACTGACTTCAGACAAGAATCTGTCCAAAATATGAAAAAAAAGGTCAGAGGTGTAAAGAGGAAACAGATAAATTTGTACCTGAACACATTTGAGAAAAGAAATGGGGACACCAAACATGAATAACGGGCAAAATTCATGAAAACAGTACAGATGAGACTCAATACGAAAAATAGAATCTAACGCCAAAGCCAAAACTGAATATCTTCATGTAAGAGGGAAGCTGAAAAATAATTTATAATTCACAGACGTCTGGATAATAACCTACACAGCTGCTTCATAGCCACATCAGAAGAAAAAAAGGCAACATGAGACTAAATTTTGTTTTATTTCCAAAGCATTAGAACTGTGATTGAAATATATGCCCTTATTATTTACACTACCAAACCACTTGGGTGATTTAACGGGAATGCAACACTCCACCTTCACTACAGACATTGCTAATTTTTAGGCACTCGCAACTTCAGTACAAAAACCAGCTGGGATGCAGGCCCACAGAGAATGCGGCTGGGAAAGTTGCAATAAGATATGCTGGTGGCCGTAACCTCGAACATGTAGATTGCTCGTCTCACAGCTGTGAGCACACGACACTCAGGTGAAATTTTGATAAGTTTCCATGTCAGCAATGGACACACATGATGATAAATTAGACACATGTGCAACACTTGGGTATCTTTAATGAGGAAACATTTCGCCACACAGTGGTTTCATCAGTCTGATTGATTACCTCAAACTACTCCTGTTCTTCACCATTCTCCTTTGCATGGATTGATGAAGCCACTGTGTGGCGAAACGTTTCCTCATTAAAGATACCCAAGTGTTGCACATGTATCTAATTTATCAACTTGTCGGTTCTCTGAACCATTCATTTGCAATGGGCATACATCATGATCCACAGACTTTTCATACTGTAGCAGCTTCATGTCTAGCTGTCCCTATTCACAGTAAATACAAGTGTGCTTGAGGGAAGATAGAGGCTGACCAATATGGTCTGCATAGTGCAACAAACAAGTGAACATTATCATCAACAGGAGCCTCGCTATGTGCGAGTACCTGGCTGAAAGAGAATTCCTATTCCTAGTAACCTGTAAACCTGCTAATCCTAACCACCCCGATGGGATTATAATTTGTCCACGGAAAAGTGGCAGGCAACTGATGTGGGACTGCACCCAGGGGTGGATCTACTATGAAATTAATGAAGCTTAAGCTTCAGGGTCCCTAATCACGGAGGGGCCCCAGAAACGACTTTAGTCCACATTACTTAAAAGTTTGTGTCTACTGTATTAGGTTTTTTTAATAATTATAGTGTAATTCAATACAAAATAATAGTTAAAATAAAAAATAAAAGGTTATTGAAGTATCAAGTAAAGTAGCCGTTGATGGTTGCAAAGGGGCTCCCTTAACAGTTCAAGCTTCAGGACCCCAAAAATGTAGATCCGCCACTGACTGCACCTGCTCATCTACTCTTGGTGGCATTTACATCAATTTATGTTAGACCATAACAAGATAGTGTTCAACACAAGAAAAGACTATAAATTCAAAATTTAGAAACTTAGGCAATAATTACGAAGTTATCCCAATAGGATCGAAGATCCTGGGTCCTGGGGAAAATATATAAAAGGCTTCCTCAGTGCATTTGGTTCCAGATTCATCGACTCAACTCGAGACCCAAGCTGTCAAATTCTTGTAACTGAATCTGTGTGTGATGATCCACAGTGATAATATTTGTTGCATTCTTAGTCGTCCTACTTCTGAGAAACTGGTGGAGATTCATAATGTGATTTAAAATATTCTTCTAAAATACTTGTTTTCGCGAAGGTTTTATATATATATATATATATATATATATATATATATATATATATATATATATATATATATATATATATATATATATATATATATATATATATATATATATATATAGTGCGGAATATACTGAACCAGTGAGTTTGGTTTAAAGTGCAAGGGACATTTCGGCCGAATAAGCAGAATAAAATTATATATATATATATATATATATATATATATATATATATATATATATATATATATATATATATATATATATATATATATACAGAATTTATACATACACACACATACATTACTTCTTCGGTATTCTATACATCAGATTTAATGGCTGCATAGAAAAACAAAATATTCACATGCATTTAATATTAAGATTTTTCTGGTAATATTTTTTTGTAAAGGAGAAAACAAGTCACAATTTTTTATTAATGCAGAATGAGTATTGCTTCATCTCACAGCAATATTCTCCTCTTCCTCCACCCAGTTAGCTTCTTCCTTGTTCCCTTTCCTTCCTCTCCTTCACTTACCCTCCTGATTTCCGTCCAATTTTCCTTATATTTCATTCTCCTTTGCTCCCTTCTTGGTATTAATAAGTGTTGAGCCATAGGATGAACGACAAGATGAGCAGATGATGCGGTTTACATGAGCATGCAAGAAGACGTCTCCAGTGAAGCATGAGATTGCCACCTCCTGCAGAGGAGCTCCACGCGAGGAGTTTCCGGAGCTCCCACTGATGAGAAAAGTCCTGCAAGACGCGGGTCTTGACTAATTGGAAAACGCCAAGGATTCCCCTTTGATAGCTCATTCTAGAAAATTTCATCTTCGGCTCGAAATGCCGGCCAAACTTTTGGCTTAATAATTATGTGAGTGTGAGGGGGGAAAGAGAGAGAGAAAACCTGGAGTAAATATATAATTCAATTTGTTAGGCAAGTTAAGTAGAAATGTGAATAATACATATATATTATATATTAGCATTCGGGGGGAATGGAATTCCGAATTACTAACCTGGACCCTCAAGCACCAAACTGCGTCAAGTCACACTATGGTGGTGGCAGTGATGGCACCGTAAGTGATATTATCCTTTTCAACGACTGAATATCCAGATGATATATGCAACATAATCGCAGCGAAAAATAGCAAAAATCTAAGGGTTTACGTGATATTTTAAGATCTCACGGAACAGTAAAAGTAATAAAGCAACAGGTGAATTACATAATAAAGATAAAATTGATTCAAAGTAATGTCGCATGTATAGTCGTATTAATGTTGGTTGAATTACCGACAGTGTGTTAGAGGAAAGGACACATGTCGCAGGAGACAAACAGCTGTGTGTCTCCTGTTCTCTCAACGTTTTCTCTCCGTTTAAAAATGACATGTCTGGTAAAAGCGATTTTGTCAACATGGACTTCAAAATATTCCTGGGTATTATACGTGAAGTGTTAATGAATCTAGTTAATAAATTCAAGCTGTACTCGCTAATGTTTTTATTAAACGCGATTCTAATATATTATGTTCAACCAATGATTTAATAATAATAAAATTTCTTAGTTTAAGATCATGCAAAGAGATGAATTAAATATCTCAACTGAACAAAGCTCAGCAACCCACACAGAATTAGGTGAATTTATGCTATATAAGGACATCTATAGCTTTAATACTTTTAATAAAACTTGATAATATAAGAGATCCCGAAACTCTTGAAATATTACTTCTTCTCACTGGTTATATTGCATAAAAAGATAAGGAACATAATATATATATATATATATATATATATATATATATATATATATATATATATATATATATATATATATATATATATATATATATATATATATAAGAGGAAAACTACTGAAGTGAGCAGGCTTATAACTAGCGAGGATACCATTGCCACTAAGGATGCCGCTACAGTATAAGCTCTGAAGGACAAACATCCACCCAGAGCTCCCAATACCAACATTGACCTCCCTAACAGTGCAGCAGGTGAAGAACATTTAACCTTACAATATTTGTATAAAGCTGCCATGTCATTTCCACAGTGCTCAGCATGTGATTCCACCGGTTTAAGGCCAAAACATTTAAAACAAATGCTCATTCCAGCACTCGGGGATGTTACAGAGTAGTTGCTGTCTGAACTCACCATATCTGCTAATCTGTGCCAGGCTGGAGGTGTCCCGGAGGACATTAGGACACTCTGGTGCATCACTATGAGACTCCGGAAAAAGGATTGACCAATCAGGCCCACTGCAGTTCGCAACACCCTTCGACGCCAGGTTGCCAAGGCTGCAGTGAGAATGGTGAGTCAAGAAGATGCTGCAATGCTGAAACCAACACAGCTCTGATTTGGTGTTCAACAAGGATGTGAAGCAGCTGCCTGTGCAGCACAGGTATACATTAATATGTCAGAGCAAAAAGTCCTCATCAGATTGGGCTTTGCCAAAGTATTTAACTTATTCAGAAGGGATGCTGCTTTCTATAAAGTTTCTAGATACTACTTCTAAACTCCTATTTGGGGAACATGAAATAGACTCGTATGAATGTGTGCAACTGGGAGACTCGCCGCTTATCTTCTCTGTCCAATAAGCTCAATATTTGGTCTTGGATGACGGTACCCTGGCTGGTACTATAGAATCTTTTCTAAAAGATTGGAGAGAGAGCTGGGGGCGGGTTTAGTTGAGAGAGAGTTGGGGACGGGTTTAGTTGAGGAAAGGAGAGGGGAAGGGGGGGGGGAGGGAATATCTAAGTTTCTACCAACCGACAGAGCATTGAGGATATTAGCGTCGTTATGCGAGGAGCAAGGTCCATCGATCCAGCCAATAGCACTCTCCTTGGTGCTCCTCTCGGGTCCAGTGCTATTTATCTCATTCTATGAAAAGAATCTCAGGCCTCAGGATAATGGAGGGCAGGATGAATGACGCACTATGCCTTCTACCAATTCACCAGATGCTTGTCCCTTCCAAAACTCGCTTTTTGAGGTGCTCCTCAGCCTTCGACAGTCCAAAACTCAGGGAATATGACTCCCAGCCTTCCTTGATGTGGCTTGGAATCCTACTAACTGCTCACTACGATCTTTTCTTGCATAATGTGTAAATGTCGTGCCGAATTGGTAAAACTTGCTACTTTGGCTTAAATAGCAACGCTCTTCTTGCCGAATAAGGCAAGCAAAAATTTGTGTATGCAATCATTTTGCAAAAATCATTGTGGACTTAATGATAAAAAATATATTTCATTGTGTTTGTTTATTAAATTATTGTAAACTTATCTAAAATATATTTAGTTGGATTAGGCTAAATTAAATTGCGTTTGTTATAAGGTTAGGTAAGTTTTCTAAGGTTCTCTTGATACAAAATTATTAATTTTTACATTATCATAAATGAAAAAGTATATCTTGAATCGTATAAGAGAAAATTTTAGAAAGGACTTAATTTTAAACGAGTTCTTGCTAATTGATCAGTTTTACCTATTCGGCACGACATACATTATATATATATATATATATATATATATATATATATATATATATATATATATATATATATATATATATATATATATATATATTATATATAATATACACACACACACACACACACATTAATGCTATGTTGTGTTCTACATCAAACAGTTCCACTAGCACAGTACTAAAATGAGCTACCAAACACACTATTAATAATACCAAAACTCAGAGGTGACTGACGACCGAATTGTGATCAACAGCGACGAGCTGGTGAGTTCGGACTGTTCAGCCAACATTTGTTGTCCTCGTTAACATCAAAGCTATCCTGGTGTCAGGGTCAAAACGAAATGGTACTAAATACAAAACAAATCTCAATGCCTTTTGAAGTCAGATGGTTATGAGAGTTAATTGTCTTCATTATCTCAGATTACCTTTCGCCAAACAATGTGTATTGTAAGTAAAACGGGCCATTAAAAATTAGTTGTCAGGACGCCCCCTCAATAGAACATTTATCTTGGCAATGTTATTTTCACAGTTTATTCCCTTACAACTGTTTATTCAGTTTATGGTTTACTCTACGTATATTTTAGTCCATTACCCGATAATTTTTTAAGTTTAGTCATTCTATCTGAATCATATTTTTATTGTCGCCTTTCTTTCTCGTTACATTTTGTTGTAGAGATTTCCTTGACGAGTCTTAATTGTCTGAGATATATTTTTTGTTATTTTTATCAAGCACGAATCTATTGATCTTTGTTGACAGTGTTCTACCTACATACTGTTTGTAGAATGTTAAGCTCATGCGGGTTTACATTAAGCTCAAGAATCGTGTCGGAATCATCCTGTCTCCGATATTCATGAGAAACTCGCTACCTGAGAATAACCAATAAACTGATTGAACACGAACGTCATGTATTACATCCCGTTTATTATAGGCATGCAGATAAAGCAATTAATTATGGGTATGATGAAAATATTAATTTTTGCAGAATTAGGACATGTCCTTAGGGGGAAAAAATTGTATATTAAACCATTGTAGGTTTTTTCGATGTATCTATAGCCACAGTCTTCAAAAATGGCCGCTTTCTGCTTCTGGGAGATCTATTGTTTAACACAACTGTTTCATATTAAGACAAGAAAGTGTAATAGTATGCATAAAATAACGAATGGAAGAAAATAACTATTTGAAGAATACAACTTATTATTGTGATAAAGTGCTCTTTGCAATGTTGCAAAGAGCACTTCCAAGTAGCACAGATCACTTCCAAGTTGCTTTGACAAATATTTACTCATACCTTCATCCTTTTTTAACAATTTCTACCGGGTAGCAGTTCCAAGACAGACGTGAAGGAATAGTTCCTATTGCTGTAAATAGCTAATGGAAGATGACTTGGATCTTAATCTCTTTCCTGTCAGGGAATGCACGACATTGCCACTTAGGAATAAAAAATATCCAACTGCAAGTCGGATGAAAGTGGTGATGGGAAATTATACCTTTTCTATCTGTAATATTTTTCTTCTCATTACCAGGTTCTGAGTCGTTATTTGCACTACATACTACCTCTCTCTTCATCACCTAAGTATTTCTATCTATTACTGTTTAGTTTTGAAATTTCTTTTGTAATAATTTTGTTTAGCTGCCAGTTGTGGCTTTTAAGCTGAAGGTTAACTAAAGACCTATTTTGGCCGCCAGCTAACGTGATATTATGGGTGTCCTTGTATTCCCTGGCATTCTCTGAGCCCACAAAGTTGGCATAGGTCACACAAATCGTGCGGCAATGTCTATAGTAGTAATAATTATTTTTCATTATTTTATGAGATCCCGTACCTGACACAATTATACTTGAAGAAGCTGGTACCTGGGACCTGAATCCATCTTCTGGAACCTAACTTGGATTGGAAATCTAGCATCTCTTGAACAATCAGTATTAGGTCATTTTTTCCATCCATTGTTTGCCAACTGCGAGCAATGTCCTACTAGACCGTCATCTTCAGGTGAATCTACTTCAATGTAAGAACAGACACACCAGACAAAAAAAAACAGATCACTCGTGATTTTTTCCTTAATTAAATAAATTTTAAATATAATATAAATAAATATATAAATATAAATGCTATGGATGTGGTAATGTATAAGTATCTTGAAAAATTACCATTACCAGCTGATACCTAAAATATTAATATTTCGCCTATGCTTATAAAATATTAAATATAACACACTACTGCTCAGTTGTGAGGATCACACACACACACACACACACACACACACACACACACACACACACACACACACACACACAAGACAAGACAAGTAACATATCTCTTGGCTCTGATTTAAAGGTAGTCCCAGATACTCATGTCTGTAAAGACATGGTAACTCTGAGAAGCAGCCAAACACAAGATGTAGAATGGAACGCAGAAGGTGAGTTGACCTCTCTAGATACAATAACAGATGTTCTAAAGAACTAAGAGGTAGTTAAAAAAAAATTAAACTCTTTTCAGGGGGAAACTGACGCAATGTTCAATTAATCGAGGGAAGATCTTGTGAATTAGATCAAGAGGAATGAATCGCTCAAACTATAGATGATTATGAAAATGCCTACTTACTTACATACTTATTGCACTTTATTAAAATGTTAATCAGTTTTACTTAATAGTTTGGATTTACTTTGGCTTGCCTAGATCCCAATTTGTCGTTTTGGAAGAAATTGAAAAAAAAGGGAAATACTACATTTCATGTGATAACTTCAAAGTGTCATTTCAGATTAGCCGTCTGAACTCTGAAAGATGGATAACCTGATAATACAACTTTTGAGAGGCCTTAAGCTTAATGTTCTCTTGTGTTTTAGAATACTAGTCTCTATGGTCTCGTTGATAAGTTTGTCTTTAAGTGGGGTTCCATATATCCTACTTTACTTAGATATTAGTTTCCAAATGATGACTTGTGAATACCTCGTCTGATTCCCTTCAAACATTTAACATCAATATTTAACTGTATCATTAACTTAAGCCGCAATAATTTACATTGAGACACAGGGGACTGGAGTTATGGAATATGGGGATAACTTTAGCTTAGAATTTTTTATAAGCTTGAAGCGAAAGAGACATGGATATAAATAAATTATTTAGAAAGCCTTGAAGTTAATAAATGAAATGCTTGTGCAGCATTTGAGCATCATTATTCTGGAAACATTTCTTCAGCCAGTAGCTTCTTCAGTCCAATGCGGAGAAAGGTGGAAGATGAGACGGAGTGTGAGGTAATCAATTCCTGAAGATGGAGTCCATGTGTTCAATCCATTAATCTAGGTGGGGGTGGAAGGGCGATATAGGGTGTAGGGAGAAGTGTGAGTAAGGGGCTGGGGAAATTGTAAAGAATGTACTCGAACTGGAAGGTTTAGGTCTGTGGATGTAGGAAGAGGAATGGGGTATTGTTCCTTTTTTTTTTCTTGGGGGATGGGGGGAGTGTTATTGTGTTTGAGGGAGAAAGGATGCTAGGATGCTTACCCTGAGAGTAAACTTCTACATCTGCTGATGCATTCTCTGGCTCTCCTACCCTTCCTCCTCCTCGGGCATTTTTATATTTTCCTCAATTGCTCTCACTCCTTTGCTGTTATGGATCTCAAGAGGTACATACAATAATTCGTTTGGGACTGCCTTAACCGTGGTTCCGGCTTTATAATCTTGTCTAATGCTACAGCCATTATGAGGGGTCAGTTTGAGTAGACAGGCTTCCCCCCCCCCCCCAGTTTTTTCTGAGTTTCTGAAAAAAAATTCCTGTTTCAATACAGTTCGAATGAAACTGAATGTTATAGGAATGTAATTAGAAGCCTGAGTAAATCTTTAACCGACAATGATGACATGGACGTAGGTAAGTACGTTTATGGAGCAACTTTCAATGTGGACTAACTGATGTTGTAAAGGCCAGACTTAGGCTTGGTTACAAGTACTTCTGGCAGTTTCGGAGATATAGATGATCAAACGAAATGCAAAGTATGTGACTAGCCCAATGGTCACTATCTTGAACACTATAGAGAGAGAGTATAATAACCTATGTGACATGTCAAGATACATCTTGTGATGAATGGTTAGAAAAACCGACAAGTTGAAGATTGAGACACTTATGCAGCATATGGGAATCTTTATTCAGGAAACGTTTCGCCACATAGTGGCTTCATCAGTCCAATACAAAGAGGAAGGCGTAAGGAGAGGAGGAGTATGAGGTAATCAGTCCCTCAGCCTGGAGTCGATGTGTTCAGTCCATCAATCTTGTAGAATGTACAGCATAGGGCCGTAGACGTGGCTTATATACTATAGTGAGGTGACTTGAAGCAGACGGAGGCGGGATCATAGTGGTATCATCCACTAGTCGAAGTAGGTCTTTGTCCAAAGGTTGAACAAGCGTTGAAGAATTCTTTGTAAGAAGATCCCATGATGCTGCAGTGTCTGACAGTTGTGATGAATGGTTAGAAAAACCGACAAGTTGAAGATTGAGACACTTATGCAGCATATGGGAATCTTTATTCAGGAAACGTTTCGCCACACAGTGGCTTCATCAGTCCAATACAAAGAGGAAGGCGTAAGGAGAGGAGGAGTATGAGGTAATCAGTCCCTCAGCCTGGAGTCGATGTGTTCAGTCCATCAATCTTGTAGAATGTATAGCCACTGTGTGGCGAAACGTTTCCTGAATAAAGATTCCCATATGCTGCATAAGTGTCTCAATCTTCAAGATACATCTTATTAATATAAATATAATACCAGTTCTATTAAGCAAATTTCCTAAATTTGTTAACCCTTTTGGGGCCTATTTCCTAGGCCTTTTGTATAACCATATGCTCTGCGCTACTACCATCTACAGAATGGATATGAGGTGCATAGTAAACTAGCCACTTGTGTGGCAAAAATCTAAAAACATAATCTCCACTTATCAGTTTAATGACGGATTAAATCTGTTGTTCCTCCGCGGTCCACATTTCTTCATGAATCCTCTCTCCGTCCTAGTGATGTCCGTGCGTGCGTGGGTGTGTGTACTCACCTAGTTGTACTCACCTAGTTGAGGTTGCAGGGGTCGAGTCCAAGCTCCTGGCCCTGCCTCTTCACTGGTCGCTACTAAGTCACACTCCTTGAACCTTGAGCTTTATCATACCTCTGCTTAAAGCTATGTATGGATCCTGCCTCCACTACATCGCTTCCCAAACTATTCCACTTCCTGACTACTCTGTGGCTGAAGAAATACTTCCTAACATGCCTGTGATTCATCTGTGTCTTCAACTTCCAACTGTGTCCCCTTGTTGCTGTGTCCCATCTCTGGAACATCCTGTCTTTGTCCACCTTGTCAATTCCTCTCAGTATTTTGTATGTCGTTATCATGTCCCCCCTATCTCTCCTGTCCTCCAGTGTCGTCAGGTTGATTTTCCTTAACCTCTCCTATTAGGACATACCTCTTAGCTCTGGGACTAGTCTTGTTGCAAACCTTTGCACTTTCTCTAGTTTCTTTACGTGCTTGGCTAGGTGTGGGTACCAAAATGGTGCCGCATACTCCAATATGGGCCTAACGTACACGGTGTACAGGGTCCTGAACGATTCCTTATTGAGATGTCGGAATGCTGTTCTGAGGTTTACTAGGCGCCCATATGCTGCAGCAGTTATTTGGTTGATGTGCGCTTCAGGAGATGTGCCTGGTGTTATACTCACCCCAAGATCTTTTTCCTTGAGTGAGGTTTGTAGTCTCTGGCCCCTAGACTGTACTCCGTCTGCGGTCTTCTTTGCCCTATTCCAATCTTCATGACTCTGCACTTGGTGGGGTTGAACTCCAGGAGCCAGTTGCTGGACCAGGTCTGCAGCCTGTCCAGATCCCTTTGTAGTTCTGCCTGGTCTTCGATCGAATGAATTCTTATCAACCTGACATCATCTGCAAACAGGGATACTTTGAAGTCTATTCCTTCCGTCATGTCGTTCACAAGTACCAGAAACAGCACTGGTCCTAGGACTGACCCCTGTGGGATTCCGCTGGTCACAGGTACCCACTTTGACACCTAGCCAAGTATCATGACTCACTGCTGTCTTTCTGACAAGTAGTCCCTGATCCAATGTAGTGCCTTCCCTGTTATCCCTGCTTGGTCCTCCAGTTTTTGCACTAATCTCTTGTGTGGAACTGTGTTAAACGCCTTCTTGCAGTCCAAGAAAATGCAATCCACCCATCCCTCTCTCTCTTGTCTTACTGCTGTCACCATGTCATAAAACTCCAGTAGGTTTGTGACACAGGATTTCCCATCCCTGAAACCATGTTGGCTGCTGTTGATGAGATCATTCCTTTCTAGGTGTTCCACCACTCTTCTCCTGATAATCTTCTCCATGACTTTGCATACTATACATGTCAGTGACACTGGTCTGTAGTTTAGTGCTTCATGTTTGTCTCCTTTTTTAAAGATTGGGACTACATTTGCTGTCTTCCATGGCTCAGGCAATTCCTTGTTTCGATAAATGTATTGAATATTGTTGTTAGGGGTACACATAGCGCCTCTGCTCCCTCTCTCAGGACCCATGGAGAGATGTTATCCGGCCCCATCGCCTATGAGGTATCTAGCTCACTCAGAAGCCTCTTAACTTCTTCCTCGGTTGTGTGTATTGTGTCCAGCACTTGGTGGTGTGCCCCACCTCTCCGTCTTTCTGGAGCCCCCTTCTGTTCTTTGTGTGTGTACTCACCTAGTTGTACTCACCTAGTTGAGGTTGCAGGGGTCGAGTCCAAGCTCCTGTCCCCGCCTCTTCACTGGTCGCTACTAGGTCACTCTCCCTGAACCATGAGCTTTATCGTACCTCTGCTTAAAGCTATGTATGGATCCTGCCTCCACTACATCGCTTCCCAAACTATTCCACTTCCTGACTACTCTGTGGCTGAAGAAATACTTCCTAACATCCCTTTGATTCATCTGTGTCTTCAGCTTCCAACTGTGTCCCCGTGTTGCTGTGTCCAGTCTCTGGAACATTCTGTCTTTGTCCACCTTGTCAATTCCTCTCAGTATTTTGTAAGTCGTTATCATGTCCCCCCTATCTCTCCTGTCCTCCAGTGTCGTCAGATTGATTTCCCTTAACCTCTCCTCATAGGACATACCTCTTAACTCTGGGACCAGTCTTGTTGCAAACCTTTGCACTTTCTCTAGTTTCTTTACATGCTTGGCTAGGTGTGGGTTCCAAACTGGTGCCGCATACTCCAATATGGGCCTAACGTACACGGTGTACAGGGTCCTGAACGATTCCTTATTAAGATGTCGGAATGCTGTTCTGAGGTTTGCCAGGCGCCCATATGCTGCTGGTTTTAAGTTGGAAAAATTCAGATTCAGGAAGGATATAGGAAAGTACTGGTTTGGTAATAGAGTTGTGGATGAGTGGAACAAACTCCCGAGTACAGTTATAGAGGCCAGAACGTTGTGTAGCTTTAAAAATAGATTGGATAAATACATGAGTGGATGTGGGTAGGTGTGAGTTGGACCTGATAGCTTGAGCTACCAGGTCGGTTGCCGTGTTCCTCCCTTAAGTCAATGTGACCTGACCTGACTAGGTTGGGTGCATTGGCTTAAGCCGGTAGGAGACTTGGACCTGCCTCGCATGGGCCAGTAGGCCTTCTGCAGTGTTCCTTCGTTCTTATGTTCTTATGTGCACTTCAGGAGATGTGCCTGGTGTTATACTCACCCCAAGATCTTTTTCCTTGAGTGATGTTTGTAGTCTCTGGCCCCCTAGACTGTACTCCATCTGCGGTCTTCTTTGCCCTTCCCCAATCCTCATGACTATGCACTTGGTGGGATTGAACTCCAGGAGCCAGTTGCTGGACCAGGTCTGCAGCCTATCCAGATCCCTTTGTAGTTCTGCCTGGTCTTCGATCGACTGAACTCTTCTCATCAACTTCACGTCATCTGCAAACAGGGACACCTCGGAGTTTATTCCTTCCGTCATGTCGTTCACAAATACCAGAAACAGCACTGGTCCTAGGACTGACCCCTGTGGGACCCCGCTGGTCACAGGTGCCCACTCTGACACCTCGCCACGTACCATTACTCGCTGCTGTCTTCCTGACAAGTATTCCCTGATTCATTGCAGTGCCTTCCCTGTTATCCCTGCTTGGTCCTCCAGTTTTTGCACTAATCTTTTGTGTGGTACTGTGTCAAACGCCTTCTTGCAGTCCAAGAAAATGCAATCCACCCACCCCTCTCTCTCTCTTGTCTTACTGCTGTCACCATGTCATAGAACTCCAGTAGGTTTGTGACACAGGATTTCCCGTCTATGAAACCATGTCTGCTGGTGATGAGATCATTCCTTTCTAGATGTTCCACCATTCTTCTCCTGACAATCTTTTCCATGATTTTGCATGCTATACATGTCAGTGACACTGGTCTGTAGTTTAGTGCTTCATGTCTGTCTCCTTTTTTAAAGATTGGGACCACATTTGCTGTCTTCCATGCCTCAGGCAATCTCCCTGTTTCGATAGATGTATTGAATATTGTTGTTAGGGGTACACATAGCGCCTCTGCTCCCTCTCTCAGGACCCATGGAGAGATGTTATCTGGCCCAATTGCCTTTGAGGTATCTAGCTCACTCAGAAGCCTCTTCACTTCTTCCTCCGTTGTGTGTACTGTGTCCAGCACATGGTGGTGTACCCCTCCTCTCCGTCTTTCTGGAGCCCCTTCTGTCTCCTCTGTGAACACTTTTTTGAATCTCTTGTTGAGTTCCTCACATACTTCACGGTCATTTCTTGTTGTCTCTCCTCCTTCCTTCCTTAGCCTGATTACCTGGTCCTTGACGGTTGTTTTCTTCCTGATGTGACTGTATTACAGCTTTGGGTCAGATTTGGCTTTTGCTGCTGTGTCGTTTTCATATTGACGCTGGGCCTCCCTTCTTATCTGTGTGTGTGTGTGTGTGTGTGTGTGTGTGTGTGTGTGTGTGTGCGTGTGCGTGTGTGTGTGTGCGTGTGCGTGTGTGCGCGCGCGCGCGTGCGTGTGTGTGTACACTCACCTAATTGTGGTTGCAGAGATCGAGTAATAGTTCCTGGCCTCTCCTATTCACTGATCGTTACTAAGTCCACTTTTTCCCTACTCCTTGACCTTTATCATACTTCTTCTTAAAGCTATGTATTGATCCTGCCTCCACTACATCTCTCTCCAGAATATTCCACTTCCTGACAATTCTATGGCTGAAGAAATACTTTCTAACATCCCTGTGGTTCGTGTGAGTTTTCAACTTCCAGTTGTGACCCCTTGTTGCTGTGTCACATCTCTGAAACAAACTGTTCCTATCCACCCTGTGAAATCCTCTCGGTATTTTATGTTATATCATGTCTTCCTATCCCTCTTGTTTTCTAGTGTTTTCAGGTTGAGTTCCCTTAACCTCTCCTCGTAGGACAAACCCCTCAGTTCGGGGACTAGTATTGTTGCAAACTTTTTCACTTTCTCTAATTTCCTGACGTGTTTGACAGGGTGTGGGTTTCATACTGGTGCTGCATACTCCAATATGAGCCTGACGCACACGGAGTACAGTGTCGTGAATGACTCCTTACTTAGATGACGAAACTATCTCAGGTTTGCCAGGCGCCCGTATGCTGCAGCAGTTATTTGGGTAATGTACGCCTCAGGTGGTGTGTTCGGAATGATGCTTACCCCAAGA
The DNA here is from genome assembly GCF_038502225.1 of Cherax quadricarinatus. Lineage (NCBI taxonomy): Eukaryota > Metazoa > Arthropoda > Malacostraca > Decapoda > Parastacidae > Cherax > Cherax quadricarinatus. The sequence goes on from NC_091310.1 coordinate 17,322,438, forward strand.
TCTTTTTTCTTGAGTGAGTTTTGCAGACTTTGACCTCTTCGGTTGTACTCCGACTGCGGTTTTCTTTGTCCTTCCCCAACCTTCATAACTCTGCACTTGCTGGGGTTAAACTACAGGAGACATTTGTCACACCAGGCTTGCAGGCTGCCTATATCCCCTTGTAGGTTTACCTTATCCTCTTCCACTTGTATTCTCTTCATTAGTTTCACATCGTCTGCAAACAGGGACACCTCTGACTATCTCTTCCGTCATATCATTCACATATGCAAGAAACGGCACCGTACATAGTACTAACCCTTTTGGAACCCCACTCAACACTTGCACCCATCTGAGACCTCGTCTCGGACCAACACACGTTGTTTCCTTCCTGTCAGGAATTTTCTGATCCATTACAGTACTTACCCTTCTATTCCTGCTTCTCTCTCCTGTCATACTTGTGTTACCTTGTTATAGAATCCCGATAAGTTAGTGATGCAGAATTTCCCTTCCCTGACGCCGTGCTGGTTGTCATGTACTAGGCCATTCTGTTCTAGGTGCTCCACGACTCTTTTCCTGATAATCTTTTCCATAAATTACAATACACGTCAGTAACAGTGGTCTGTAGTTTAATGCAATGTGTGTGTTTGAACAGAGAGAGAGAGAGAGAGAGAGAGAGAGAGACAGACAGACAGACAGACAGACAGACAGAGACAGAGAGAAGAATAATAGGAAAATATAAGGATAAAAAAGAGAATAGAAGAGAAATATAATATTCCGAATAATAAATGTTTTACTCACATATAAACAAGGTTCCTACAGCTGAGAAGTGTACTGTAGCTTCCTAGTATATTAACATCCTTTCTTCAGTTCAGTGGAAGAATTTCTTTTATTAGACAGACGTAAAGAAATTAACTTTTTCAGCAGTTATATAAAGGATCAATCAGACTATTCGAGATCCTCCATGAGGTTGCGAAAACAAAGTGAAAGTTTTGCATGAAAATAAAGTGAAAATATTGGAAAACAGGAAAATAGTTGACTTTGCTAACCTCCAAGACAGACGCTTGTGGCAGGATGAGATTCTTTCAGCAGCATCTCTGTAATGTTTACTGGAATGACTTTAACCCTTGAAAACTTTTCAGATTTTCCAGGCGCTTAGCTGACTTTGCCATCTCCTGGAACACGCCAGTATACAGAGACCCTTAAGATATCTGCATTCCCCATCAAATTCTAAACTGATGTCTTTTCAGTAAGTTATATCCTAAGTTTTAGAAAATGTTGCTGGCAAATGCTTTCTCCCACACAGTAAAATGAAAAAAATATACTCCCATAAATATTTGGATTTCTCTGGGACCATGCCATGGCGGATAGCAACCTCGTCTCTCCCAACTTTTGGCTCTACTCTCGATAACTCTGGTGAATCTTTTTCTTCTGTTCTTGATACTTTAAAAGTCTTCGGTGAAGGTTGGCATAAAACTGTTCCTTCCAGACTCTACTCGGTTTTCCCGCCGCCTCTCTCAGCGATGTCTTCCTTGCTATTTATTCATGTGCAGCAAGCATACACATAATCCGGTGAATCATGGATATCATTATAAGTTCCCACGTGTCTCTAAGTCCTAATGTTGTTTTCTTTTATAATGACGTTTCATGTGTGTGTGTGTGTGTGTGAATATATATATATATATATATATATATATATATATATATATATATATATATATATATATATATATATGTATGTCGTGCCGAATAGGCAGACCTTGCGATCTTGGCTTAAATAGCAACGCTCATCTTGCCATATATGACAAGCGAAAATTTGTGTATGCAATAATTTCGCCAAAATCATTCTGAACCTAACTAAAAAAATATATTTCACTGTGTTTGTTTAGTATTAAATTATTGTAAACAAATCTAAAATATATTTAGTTGGGTTAGGCTAAAATAAATTGTTATTGTTATAATAACAATATATATATATATATATATATATATATATATATATATATATATATATATATATATATATATATATATATATATATATATATATATATATATATATATATATATATATATATATATATATATATATATATATATATGGAAGCTGAAGACTCAGATGAGTCAAAGGGATGTTAGGAAGTATTTCTTCAGTTATAGAGTAGTTAGGAAGTGGAATAGTCTCTCAAGCGATGTAGTGGAGGCAGGAACTATACATAGTTTTAAGACGAGGTATGATAAAGCTCATGGAGGAGGGGGAGAGAGGAGCTAGTAGCGGTCGGTGAAGAGGCGGGGCCAGGAGGTGAGTCTCGACCCCTGCAACCACA
>NC_091310.1:17329740-17359740 GCF_038502225.1 Cherax quadricarinatus
ATGATAATGGGAGCCCTTTGATTGAACTTTGTATAGAAAGGGGTTTAGTTAGAGGTAATACATATTTTAAGAAAAAGAGGATAAATAAGTATACAAGATATGATGTAGGGCATAATGACAGTAGTTTGTTGGACTATGTATTGGTAGATAAAAGACTGTTGAGTAGACTTCAGGATGTACACGTTTATTGAGGGGCCACAGATATATCAGATCACTTTTTAGTTGTAGCTACACTGAGAGTAAAAGGTAGATGGGATACAAGGAGAATAGAAGCATCAGGGAAGAGAGAGGTGAAGGTTTATAAACTAAAAGAGTAGGCAGTTAGGGAAAGATATAAACAGTTATTGGAGGATAGATGGGCTAATGAGAGCATAGGCAATGGGGTCGAAGAGGAATGGGGTAGGTTTAAAAATGTAGTGCTAGAGTGTTGAGCAAAAGTTTGTGGTTACAGGAAAGTGGGTGTGGGAGGGAAGAGGAGCGATTGGTGGAATGATATGTAAAGAGAGTAGTAAGTGAGAAAAAGTTAGCATATGAGAAGTTTTTACAAAGTAGAAGTGATGCAAGGAGTGAAGAGTATATGGAGAAAAAGAGAGGGGTTAAGAGAGTGGTGAAGCAATGTAAAAGGAGAGCAAATGAGAGAGTGGGTGAGACGTTATCAACAAATTTTGTTGGAAATAATAAAAAGTTTTGGAGAGATTAACAAGTCTAGGAAGCCTACAGAACAAATGGATTTGTCAGTTAAAAATAGGAGAGGAGAGTTATTAAATGGAGAGTTAGAGGTATTGGGAAGATGGAGGGAATATTTTGAGGAATTGTTAAATGTTGATGAAGATAGGGAAGCTGTGATTTCAAGTATAGGGCTAGGAGGAATAACATCTTGTAGTAGTGAGGAAGAGTCAGTTGTGAGTGTGGGGGAAGTTCGTGAGGCAGTAGGTAAAATGAAAGGGGTAAGGCAGCTGGGATTGATGGAATAAATATAGAAATATTAAAAGCAGGTGAGGATATAGTTTTGGAGTGGTTGGTGCTATTATTTAATAAATGTATGGAAGAGGGTAAGGTACCTAGGGATTGGCAGAGAGCATGCATAGTTCCTTTGTATAAAGGCAAAGGGGACAAAAGAGAGTGCAAAAATTATAGGGGGATAAGTCTGTTGAGTATACCTGGTAAAGTGTATGGTAGAGTTATTATTGAAAGAATTAAGAGTAAGACGGAGAATAGGATAGCAGATGAACAAGGAGGGTTTAGGAAAGGTAGGGGGTGTGTGGACCAGGTGTTTACAGTGAAACATATGAGTGAACAGTATTTAGAAAAGTCTAAAGAGGTTTTTGTGGCATTTATGGATTTGGAAAAGGCGTATGACAGGGTGGATAGGGGGACAATGTGGCAGATGTTGCAGGTGTGTGGTATAGGAGGTAGGTTACTGAAAACAGTGAAGAGTTTTTACGAGGATAGTGAGGCTCAAGTTAGAGTATGTAGGAAAGAGGGAGATTATTTCCCAGTAAAAGTAGGCCTTAGACAGGGATGTGTGATATCACCATGGTAGTAAGAGAAGTAAATGCGAGGGTCTTGGCAAGAGGCGTGGAGTTAAAAGATAAAGAATCACACAGTTGCTCTTTGCTGATGACACTGTGCTCTTGGAAGATTCTGAAGAGAAGTTGCAGAGGTTGGTGGATGAATTTGGTAGAGTATGTAAAGGAAGAAAATTAAAAGTGAATACAGGAAAGAGTAAGGTTATGAGGATAAAAAGATTAGATGAAAGATTGGATATCAGATTGGAGGGAGAGAGTATGGAGGAGGTGAATGTATTCAGATATTTGGGAGTTGACGTGTCAGCGGATGGGTTTATGAAAGATGAGGTGAATCATAGAATTAATGAGGGGAAAAGGGTGAGCGGTTCACTTAGGAGTCTGTGGAGACAAAGAACTTTGTCCTTGGAGGCAAAGACGGGAATGTATGAGAGTATAGTTTTAACAACGCTCTTATATGGGTGTGAATCATGGGTGATGAATGTTGCAGCGAGGAGAAGACTGGAGGCAGTGGAGATGTCATGTCTGAGAGCAATGTGTGGTGTGAATATAATGCAGAGATTTCGTAGCTTGGAAGTTAGGAGGAGGTGCGGGATTACCAAAACTGTTGTCCAGAGGGCTGAGGAAGGGTTGTAGAGGTGGTTCGGACATGTGGAGAGAATGGAGCGAAACAGAATGACTTCAGGAGTGCATCAGTCTGTAGTGGAAGGAAGGCGGGGTAGGGGTCGGCCTAGGAAAGGTTAGAGGGAGGGGGTAAAGGAGATTTTGTGTGCGAGGGGCTTGGACTTCTAGCGGGCATGCGTGAGCGTGTTTGATAGGAGTGAATGAAGACAAATGGTTTTTAATACTTGACGTGCTGTTGGAGTGTGAGCAAAGTAACATTTATGAAGGGATTCAGGGTAACCGGCAGGCCGGACTTGAGTCCTGGAGATGGGAAGTACAGTGCCTGCACTCTGAAGGAGGAGTGTTAATGTTGCAGTTTAAAAACTGTAGTGTAAAGCACCCTTCTGGCAAGACAGTGATGGAGTGAATGATGGTGAAAGTTTTTCTTTTTCGGACCACCCTGCCTTGGTGGGAATCGGCCAGTGTGCTAATAAAAAAATAATATATATATATATATATATATATATATATATATATATATATATATATATATATATATATATATATATATATATATATATATATATATATATATATATATATATATATATATATATATATATATATAAATCGTGCCGAATAAGTAAAACTTGCTATTTTGGCTTAAATAGCAATGCTCTTCTTGCCGAATAAGGCAAGCGAAAATTTGTGTATGCAATAATTTAGCAAAAATAATTTTGAACTTAACGAAAAAAAATCTAATACATTATATTTGTTTATTATTAAATTATTGTAATCTAATCTAAAATACAGCTCGCCAACTAGGTCTATTATCACAGCTGCAAGGCGACGTGACTCAAATCACGACTGCAAGGTGACGTGACTCAAATCACGACTGCAAGGTGACGTGACTCAAATCACGACTGCAAGGTGACGTGACTCAAATCACGACTGCAAGGTGACGTGACTCAAATCACGACTGCAAGGCGACGTGACTCAAATCACGACTGCAAGGTGACGTGACTCAAATCACGACTGCAAGGTGACGTGACTCAAATCAAGACTGCAAGGTGACGTGACTCAAATCACGACTGCATGGCTACGTGACTCAAATCACGACTGCAAGGCGACGTGACTCAAATCACGACTGCATGGCGACGTGACTCAAATCACGACTGCAAGGCGACGTGACTCAAATCACGACTGCAAGGCGACGTGACTCAAATCACGACTGCAAGGCGACGTGACTCAAATCACGACTGCAAGGCGATGTGACTCAAATCACGACTGCAAGGCGATGTGACTCAAATCACGACTGCAAGGCGACGTGGCTCAAATCGCGACTGCAAGGCGATGTGACTCAGATCACAGCTGCATGGCGACGTGACTCAGATCACAGCTGCATGGCGACGTGACTCAGATCACAGCTGCATGGCGACGTGACTCAGATCACAGCTGCATGGCGACGTGACTCAGATCACAGCTGCATGGCGACGTGACTCAGATCACAGCTGCATGGCGACGTGACTCAGATCACAGCTGCATGGCGACGTGACTCAGATCACAGCTGCATGGCGACGTGACTCATAAATCGAACTGCAATAATATCATAAAAAGTAGCTACAACACAGCTTACTTTACAGCACACCTTGATTGATGGAGTATTATTTTAAATTATTTATTATACAAATTAACAATATTTTGTAAAGCTTAATTAGACCGAACATCACAACATTCACCCAAGTCGTTAATCAAAATTGTGCTTCACCTGAATACATAAGAATAATGATTACGAACCTGTCATCATACTTCCTTTTCAGCGTATTCGGTCACCGGTTTTACACTTTTGGATACAATATCCGAACGGTAATTAATTCATACCTGTATACCTCAGTATGCGTATATATCGATACATAAAATGTGGTGTCAGTTAATTTTGTCAACCAGTCAACATAGTTGATACAAGAAACGTTAGTTCATTCATGAAAATAATGTTTGCTCCTGTTTACTGCGTCTGAGTTACCAGATGTCACTTCTGCCCAACAAACAGAGTTGGGTACGTTCTTTCCCAGCTGTAATGGATACTGTATGTGAGCAACTGGTAGGGTATGGGGCCTTCATTACCTCGGCGAGAGATGGCCTGTCTTAATACTTCTACTACAACTGCTACTACTTCTACTACAACTTCTACAACTACTACTACTGATACTACTACTACTACTACCACTGATACCACTACTATTTCTTCAACTACTATTACTGATACCACTAATATTTCTTCTACTACTACTATTGATACAACTACTATTTCTTCAACTACTACTACTACTGATACTACTACTACTACTGAAACTACTACTACTACTACTGATACTACTACTACTGAAACTACTACTACTAATGATAATAATAAATAAGCTATCATAAAACTATCATTAAATAATTATACGGCAAGAACAACTTATTAAACTATATATGACTTTAATACTGTTGTCAAGGTGACAATGGTAGCAAAACAGTACTAAAACAAGAATATTAATACGAGGTGCTATTCAAAAATTCCTATATTCGAACTTTTCTTGTTTCATGGTGAAATAGGGTTCCAACATGTATCGTGCTGCATGGTACACATATGTTTGAGTAATGTTGCGAGTTTCAGTGCAATCAGTCATTTCATCGAAGTCAGACTGGCATTTTTTGTTATGTTGTGAGTGAGTTGTTGCTGTTTTTATGTAACCGAATGAAATATTTAAAAGAATGAGCAACAGAAGTTTAGGAAATTGTTTGAATTTCGGCAAAAAGTCTAGACGTACTCACAAAATGCTTCAGCAAGTATTTGGCCAGTAATGAATGAGTCGGACTGTTCTCAATAGCTCTCACGCTTCCAAGCAGATCAAACGTCATTTGAGTATTATGAATGCTCTGTTCGCCCATCAACGTCAAATAGTTGCCTGCATTAAAAACATAAAGTGATGAAGGCTATTCACGAAGATCGTCGTTAGTCTCCAGGACATTGCAAGTGCAATCGGAATTTCTTGTGAAGTCGAGTCAAAACATTTTTACTGAAAATTTGAACATTAGGCGAGTAGCACGAAATTTATGCCCACTTGCTGACTCAAGACCAGGAAGACCATCGTTTTCTTGGCAAAAACAGCATAACAATTATCCCCCCCACCCTACTCCCCAGAACTAACCCCCTTGTGACTTTTCTCTCCCCAAAAATAAAAATGGCACTCAGCTGCAGGCGTTAGATGCTTTATGGAAAAATGAATTCCAGAAATGTCTCGAGAAGTGACAAAGGCGCTGAGACCATTGTATAGCCTCCCAAGGAGAGTACTTCGAGGGGAAACAACTTTAACAACATTAGATAAGGGTTTACATTCTTCTCTCTGCAGTCCAAGAACTATTCGATAGCACTTGGTACATGGTCTCAGTTACTTTCTAACACCTAAGTTTTCAGTTTTATATTTATGGTCGTGATGCCATGAAATGTAAATATCGGAACTTTTGTCTTGTCACCAGATTTAACATAAGAATCACTTTGGTTTAGGTATTAAATGAAAAACATAAGACTTTTCTTGAAATTAAAAATAAAAAATTGGTGGCGCTTAAGACAGTTAACTGAGAAAGAGATTAAAGTAACAATGGAAGATTCCAGTAAGACAGTGATAACATCACGGTGTTGCCAGACACACGACATGATTGTCAGTTGCTTATCATGTTTTTGGAAGCTCCTACGATATGAAATTGAAGTGATAGTACATAATTTGTGGCGGTTATATGAGCATTAGTATTTACACACGTGCAATGGAAAAAATCCCAGATAGCGGTGGTCTTGGGATGGTACCAGAAACACGACAAAATTGCCCTTTGCCATTTTAATGGGTTTATTAACCCGTTCTTTCTGTGCTCTAAAATATAACATAATTTGATTTATATATATTATCATGTATAAAGTTCTTGAGATAACAAAACTACGCGGAATAATGGATTAGTGAAGAGTGGAGAGAGAGAACTGTGGAGCGTAGAAGACGAGACTCAGCAGTTAGAGTTACACATGTTAAATGATGATGTAAATTATTAATAAACATTAGATTTAAAAGAAATAACTTAAAAACATTTATAAACAATGGAACATTTGCAGAGAGAAATACACTAACACTGAAACTCTGAAATATAACTTTTCTTGGAATTTGAGAGAGGAGAGTGAAGAAGAGAAGGAAAGGGTGAAGAGGAAGAAGTAAAGAAAAGAACAGTTAAAATGATGGAAATAAGCTGTAGACGCATACTGAGCACACTTCAGAAGATTCACTGGAACCTTGGAAATTGCAAATTGCCTGAGGGAGGGGAAGCGGAAGTAGGTGAGGCTGGGTGATGGTAGGTGAGGGTTGTGGTGGTGGTTGTACGGGTGTTAGCAGGGGTAGTTGTGAAAGCGGAGTTGGTGAGGGAATAAGAACAGATTAATAATAATTAATAATAAAATAAATACAGTGAAAGAAATGGATATGGAAACGGTCGACTACAAGAGATGAAGTGAAGAACCCACAAGGATTCGACTGGTTGAGTCGACCACACCGACTGGAAGCCAAAAGTCTTGATCATACTGGATGAGACGTACCCTGGCCAGCTGGTTGTTCAGACTTGCGTCCTCTCTGTCTATACCGGCTGCTGAGGGTGGGGTGGTACAGGTCTAGAGCAAAGGCCATTTCACCTCTACGCCAATGCTATTGTCCACTGTTCACCGAAACAATGAAATCCGGTTGCTGTTATTACATACAAACTTATATATCATCAAATTTAACAACAGAATTGGTGAAGCTTTGGATGAGGACTGCTTAACTGCTCTCAACAGACCTCACTTTATCTAACGTATATAATTCCGACAAGATACATGTGCAACATCTGGAAATTTACAGTTAAAGAAACATGTTACCCACCAAGGGCTTGATCAGTGTAGTATGCTAAATGTCGTTTTTTAATTAAGATACAGAGTTGTTACACACGTATCAGGTTCACAAGACCTTATTACCACGCCACTCCACTTAACTTATGTTTAATATTAATGCACGTACAACTTTATGAAATTTTTGTTAGGATAAGTTTTTCTCAAAAGAAGCTTAATGAATCCATTTTGCATGTCTTTTTTGTACATGTGGAGGGAATATTGCGTACTTTGTGTGATTCAACCCACTTAAGCTTTCTTCTACGCGTCAGTCCAGAAATCATAGGCTTGCCTGTGTATACATTGGTCTACGCTTAGTATCCTATCCGTTGAAGAAGTGTCTCTAGAGGTCGGAATACACAGATCCTTTCCATTCTCCGTTTTTCTTTGTCTTTGCTAGATTTACACCACGGACATTTAAGAGCAGGTCTCAACTGTTCATGAGTTGTAACCTGGAATACTTTGAATAAAACAGGAAAATCACAGAGATTGAGCTCACTTCGAACCAACTAAGAAGAAAACAGCAGCTCTCTAAATGATATAAAATATTATTAATCTTGGGGCTCATTGCACTAACCATTCAAAACATGATCACTTATTTTCAGAGGTTCCTTCACGAATATTAAAGGAAACTTCGAAAATATGATTATATTCAAATTATTCCTTCCATTACATCGTTTTGTTTACAATACTGATTAAAGAAAGAACTACTAAGAATGATTACACCGGCTAAACACTTCGATATACAAAAGAAAGAATATTGTCTCTGCTATTTACCATCTAAGGTATGATAAATGAGTAATGGTGCAGGAAATATGTCAGTGTTTTCATCGTCGCTTGTGTGCGAGTGACAGTGTATTAAGCTATTATTCACTAATTTTTGCACATTAATTCAAAAACTTGAGATAGACGTATTATAATATTCTTATCCAGCAACGTCAGCGGCAAATTGGGCAAGAAGTTATATTGAAGAGATTTGTTAATAAAGAGTATGTCAGTGTCACTGTGTAAGACGTGAAGCAGCTGCTGCACCTTCTTACTGAGTGTAAGTGTGATAAATACTTTCTCTTATATTTTAGCACCGTGAGTATGATGTATAATGATTTTATTAATTCAACATCATCTGTCACTATCACGCACATCGTGTCGGACACCTTAGAGATGTAAACTTAATTTGTGACCTTTGTACACAATAGTCTCGTATACTCTAGTACCAGTTAGTGTCCATAATAAACAGTTTGGTAATTTAGCTGTTTGTATCGAAAGACCAACATAGATTCATTGCTGTACATAAGTATAATACATCAGCATAAGGTTCTCACACCTAATATGTTTTGATCCCCGTCCAAGAGACTAACGATAAGTGGATGATCTGGCAACATTAGTTACTGAAGTACTGGAGGTGATGGGGCGACACTTACTGCCATATTATGAGTAAATCATCACCTTAACTTCCTCCTTCATAAATTTATAAATTTTCACGTCTCTTACTGTTGCCATTTTCCTTTAGTCCCATCTACCTCTTACTTTAACTGTAGCTACAGCTAGATAATGATCCGATATATCCGTTGCCCTTCTATAAATATGTACATCCTGAAGCCTACCCATCAACCTTTTATCCGCCAATACGTGCTATATCATATCTTGTATACTTATTTATCCTCTTTTTCATAAAATATGTATTACTTATAACCAAACACAAGCCTATCTGATGTTATCCTGACTCCAAATGACTTCGAACAGGCGATAAATGACATGCCCATGCACTCTGCCCCAGGGCCAGACTCATGGAACTCTGTGTTCGTCAAGAACTGCAAGAAGCCCCTATCACGTGCTTTTACCATCCAGTGGAGAGGGAGCATGGACGCGGGGGTCGTCCCACAGTTACTAAAAACAACAGACATAGCCCCACTCCACAAAGGGGGCAGTAAAGCAATAGCAAAGATTTACAGACCGATAGCACTAACATCCCATATAAAATCTTTGAAAGGGTCCTAAGAAGCAAGATCGCCACCTATCTAGATACCCATCAATTACACAACCCAGGTCAACATGGGTTTAGAGCAGGTCGCTCCTGTCTGTCCCAACTACTGGATCACTACGACGAGGTCCTAGATGCACTAGAAGACAAAAAGAATGCAGATGTAATATATACAGACTTTGCAAAAGCCTTCGACAAGTGTGACCATGGCGTAATAGCTCACAAAATGAGTGCTAAAGGAATAACAGGAAATGTTGGTAGATGGATCTATAATTTCCTCACAAACAGAACACAAAGAGTAGTAGTCAACAGAGTAAAGTCTGAAGCGGCTACAGTGAAAAGCTCTGTTCCGCAAGGCACAGTACTCGCTTCCATCTTGTTTTTCATCCTCATATCTAACACAGACAAGGATGTCAGCCACAGCACCGTGTCTCCCTTTGCAGATGACACCCGAATCTGCATGACAGTGTCTTCCATTGCAGACACTGCAAGGCTCCAGGCGGACATCAATCAAATCTTTCAATGGGCTGCAGAAAACAATATGAAGTTCAACGATAAGAAATTTAAATTACTCCGATATGGTAAACATGAGGAAATTATAATTTCATCAGAGTACAAAACAAATTCCAGCCTCAAAATAGAGCGAAAAACCAACGTCAAAGACCTGGGAGTGATCATGTAGGAGGACCTCACCTTCAAGGACCCTAACATTGTATCAATCGCATCTGCTAGAAAAATGACAGGATGGATAATGAGAACCTTCAAAACTAGGGATGCCAAGCCCATGCTGACACTCTTCAGGTCGGTTGTTCTATCTAGGCTGGAATATTGCTTCACACTAACAGCACCTTTCAAGGCAGGTGAATTACTGACCTAGAAAATGTACAGAGAACCTTCACGGCGCGCATAACGGAGATAAAACACCTCAATTACTGGGAGCGCTTGAAATTCCTGAACCTGAACTTCCTGGAACGCAGGCGGGAGAGATACATGATATGAAAGCAAAAGACTCGGCAGACGATGCAGCATCCCCCAGTGAAAAGCAGGGGTGTCACTAGCACGTTAAGAGACAACACAATAAGTGTTAGGGGCCCAGACTGTTCAACTGCCTCCCAGCATACATAAGGGGGATCACCAATAGACCCCTGGCTGTCTTCAAGCAGGCACTGGACAAGCACCTAAAGTCGGTACCTGACCAGCCGGGCTGTGGCTCGTACGTTGGATTGGGTGCAGCCAGCACTAACAGCCTGGTTGATCAGGCTCTGATCCACCATGTGGCCTGGTCACAGACCGGGCCGCGGGGGCGTTGACCCCCGGAACTCTCTCCAGATAAACTCCAGGTAAACCTCTTTCTACACATAGTTCAATTAAAGGCTGCTCATTTTCATATACCCCGGCACCCCAGATTTACCTAGTACTCCCTCTACCACATTTTTACATTGAGATCCCCAATCACAAGTCAGGTACTCTCTCACTTGGTTCAAAACTCCCCACGCAGTCACTCAACAATGGAGATGAAATAAAAACATTACTTATCATAATCCAGTTAAGTCCTATGGAGATAAGAGGAATAAAAAGAGGTGTCAAATAACTATATCCTAGTAGTTAAAGAAGTAATGTATGATCTAACACTAAACAACTGGAAATCTCTAGAAAAACATGACCACAACAACAGAGTGATGGCAGACAGTGGGAGAGGTGGCTAGAGTTATTCACATGAACAACATAAAACTAGTGATCGTAAGAGAACCTGGAGCCACAAGGGGCACCAGAAACTTGGAGGACCAAAATGCTGATTGTGTCAGGGACCCAATTACAGACATCGGAGAGGATAAATCAGCAATGCTTGGCCTTGTATTTACAGTGACTATAACGTGGGTAACATTGATTACGAAAGGCAATTCAGTGCTAGTGACGATGCATTACTGAGTTTCGAATATCTTGTAGAGGTAAATATAGATAGAAACCCGGCACAAGAAAAAATGAGGAAACCCGACTTTAAAAAATATGACACATCGCTGGTATGAGGCAAATCCTGAATGAAATGCAGTTGCAGAGGTAACTAGAAGGAATAACAAAATTTAAATAATGGAGTTTAAACTAGTAACCGCCGAGAGGCAGGGGAGAAAGTCATACCCAGAAGCAGCAGGAATGGCAAGAGCTGAGTGAATTCATGGTTCACTAAGAGGTACGGAGAGGCAAAATATAAGAAATAACATTAAATGACTTGTAAATGATATTCAGCAGACTTGTGAACAGTAAGATGGAATCCTGACTGTTGCTAAGTTGACTGACATAAAACTGACGTATCATCTCAGTTTGGAAAAAGTAATGTCATTCCTGATATACCCAATATGAGCAACATTATACAACAAATGACTTCTTTGAAATAATTGGGTATTTTTTTCAGGCCTTACACTTATGTTTTTTGTCATTGCAACTAATTTAGTCCATTTTGGGGGCTTTAGCAGTTCAACTGTCAAAGTAATGAAGATTTATTTTAAGCAGCTGCAGAATTTCAGCTACAGTACAGGAAACAAATCTGAAAGATCTCGGTTTAGAATACGAGCTAAACGAAATACTTAAAAAAAAATACATGATCTTGAACCTTCAAATATTTTTTGAAAATATCACAATTGCATTACGTATTTTTGTCGTTTACAAGCACCTCGTATTTAATTGGAAGTCATCTTCAATCTTTTGAGGCAGGTGAAGAATTATCAGTGGGACAAGAATCTATGAATGAACCTCTGAGAGATCCAGCGGGGCCCGGGCCATTTACGACGCTTCAGAGCCCTGTCTTAGAGATGCATGAAAACAAAATATAGAGCCAAATAAGAACGGGACATAATGTGAATATTTTATTGATTAAAATTTTTATTACCTTCTCTGCGAAGGCAATAAAGTTCATTGATTGAAAAAAAATTATTTTATGTTGTAATTTTCCTCAGTGTCTTCACGTTCATTGGTTAAAACTAGTTATTATTTTGATTAGTGTTTTTACGAGCCTATCTTCCCTTCCCTACACACTGACACACCATCCAGTACACGGACGCACCACACTAGATGTTTGAACACAGTCCATCATATAAACACGCACCATCCAAGGTTCTTGAGTTTACCATCACTGGTGCGGGCGCACACGTACATGCCTGGATGCATTACACTACTAATAATAAAGTGGATTCACTGCGTGTCCACGTTGAACCTCCACACCTGGAGGTAGGTGTTTATTGCTGCCCACACCGATGCGCTGGATAATCCGGTCTACATCAGCAGTTTCCATAAAAGGTTAGAGCTTATTATAATTATGAACTTTAAACAGTTAGTCTCAAGGGAAGACGTGATAATTTCAGTTAATTAAACGAGCTTCACAATGCTGCCTTGTGAGCATCATCGCTAAATGTCGTTATCACCTTACATACTACTTGCTACCTCATTAAAACATTCTGCTGTACTCTCATTCATATCAGTAAGATACAATATATCTAGGGTCGAATTAAGCCTTGAATCAGAATACCCTGAACAATATAGCTGTTGCTGTTTAAATGATTAAGGGGAACATCAACTTTAGTTAAGAATTTTTATCGTATATAAGATTAATTTTCATAATATGTTTGTGACAGATACACTAAACTCATTTTCTCGTTGTCAGTCATTTAAGAATATTTTCATACATATTTTATTTGTAAATATTTGCGAGTCAATTCTAGAAATAGTACACAACACTTACAATACGGGTCATCGACACCATGCCTAACCCTTCTAGGGTAGGGTAGGTGCCTGAGCCCGAGCCTTTAGCTCATAAGACTGTCATTCCCATTTGCCCCCTTAGGGCGGGGATGGCAGACTAGAGAGGCCTAGCTTGTGGCTAGGCCTGGGGACAGTTAGTCCCAAAGATAAGGAGGTCCTTGTGCCTCCTCCCATGGGAGACTTAGGTCTCAGACACTCCCTAAAGAGGGAGCCAAGGCCGGGCCACCACTTGGAAAAGGCCCGGGCCGGGAGAATACCGGCTAATCTTTAATAATAATAATAATACGGGTCACCACTACTTGGAAAAGACCCGGGCCGGGAGAGTACCGGCGAATAAGAAAAAAAAAAAAAAAAAAAAAAAAAAGCTATGTCCGTTGATACAGTAGCTATTTACGCGATGATCTTTGAAGTAAATAATTTTAGCATATTTCTCCAACCTCTCATGGTAACCTCTACTGTCTACCACACACATCACAACCTATGAACATTTTACCAATATAATTTTATTGTGAGAGTCACTTCATCGATTTCTTAACGCTTCCTGGAACATGTTTGGCAAGGCTATGGATCAGGAAACGCAGGAAATAAGGAAAGATGCAGGGGTATCACTTATAGTGGGAAAATGGGTTGCACACTAACTCTGGCAGATATGGTAGTAGTCTTGCGTTAGGATATTAGCTGTACAGTTTTGATCGCTGGACTTCGAGTCCTATATGTGGGATGTACAGTTCATGAACTCCGAATTCTCTCATTAACACTGTTAATGAGAAGCTCAAGATATTTACCTGGATGACTAACATTAAACTCACTCTTAATATTGACGAGACTTTCTACAAAATGTCTGAGAACAGAGCTACAAATGTTCAACTATATGTAATGATCAACGGCTCTTTCATTGACTGCAACTTGAAGTTAGATGAATGGCTCAGAGAACCGACAAGTTGATAAATTAAACACATGTGCAACACTTGGTGAAGAACAGGAGTAGTCTGAGGTAATTAGTCCTGCAGCCTTGAGTCGATGTAATCAGTCCATCAGTCTTGAAAAGACTGACGGACTGATTACATCGACTCAAGGCTGAGGGACAGATTATCTCAAACTCCTCTTACTTTTCACCATTCTCCTTTGTATGGACTGATGAAGCCACTGTGTGGCGAAGCGTTTACTCATTGAAGATACCCAGGTGTTGCACATGTCTAATTTATCAACTTGAAGTTCAACACCCACATCAAGCACATAACAATGAAGATCTCCAAATCAGTCAACATACTCTAAGATAGTTACTATGCAGATGCCATTAGAGATATTAACCTACATGGGAGACCAAGCTGCAGAGAATTTAAGAAGTGATCAGCTGTTGATAAATTAGATACATCTGTAACATTTGGTTATCTTTATTGATAACTAAGTGTTGCACATGTGTCTAATGTATCAACTTTTCGGTTCTCTGAATCAACTGTTAATATAATCTTATTTAGCCAAGTAATGCATAACCTTCATCTTTAATTTTAGCTCCCAAACCTGATGGTACTCACAAAATCTGTATATGAGTAAATGCAATCACTGTTCCAGATGGAAATCCTTCATCAAGGATTTATTATGAACACAGATACAGACGGCAGGACTGTAGTACCTGGCTTTGTCACCAGTCAAGAGTAATAAAGCAAAGTAAAACACAAGGGGTAGTTTTTTGAGTACCCATATATTCCCACCACCAATATTTATTCAGAATATTCATAAGAAGATAACAAGGTGAGTTCTCTTACTGATATAGGCTTACAAGAACAGTAATTGTTACCAGACCAAGGATTTAGGTATTACATCATTTCACCTGGGGTCAATCCCTCCCCTTTGTTTTTGATCCCCTCTTTGTGGGTCCTTAACTCTCCTGCAATGCTCCTTTTTCTTGTCCTTAGACTTTCTCTACTTCTACTACTACTACTGCCTCGCTTCACTCACATTTCTGTCTTGTTCGACTACCACTACTCACGGCGATTGTTCAGTGATGGAACATTCGCCTCTGCATAGAGGGTCTCGACAGGTGAAGAGCGAAAAGCACCTAGACATAAAAGTAATCCCTAATGTTGGATGGGATCAAGTTTAGAAAGTTTCGGGAAAGGCTGCAGAATATATCTCGTCGCGCATACCGTGAGCTAAAAAAGGAGAACGCTGTAGAAGTGTTGTGAGCTCACGAACCAAAGTTCGTGGAAGCGGCTGAGTAGTGTGATGACCTTGAAGACTCTTCAGCTTCACTAAGAGATCATAAACAATCCCTCTCTACTAAATACTACCATTACTACTACTTCCACTACTAGGATTACCTCTATCTCTACTTCTCCACTGCCTTCTTTCTTCCTCTCTTCGTCTCTTCCCTGTCCCTCTTTCCTATATATACCGGCTCCCTCACCTTCATGTTTTAGTGTGACTTGTAAATGGTCCAAGTCGGACCGAAACTTCGTCATAAGCTTCTATGTTCGAGTTATTTGTGTATTTTAAGCCTCACACTGATTGTCAGGTAAAAGGACACAAGTGCAACTAATGTGATATTTTTTTGTGGCCACAATAAAATATCACATTAGTTGCACTTGTGTCCTTTTACCTAACATATTGTCGGTATTTCTACCAACATTAATACCCACCCTGATTGGTTGACTTAAAAGAGGCAGCCATTTAGAGAGCACTTAGGGGGGAAGGACCCCACATCTGCACCGTCCATAACTGCCAACTTGGCTGATTAGGGAAAATGCAGTAGGTTGTGTGATGAGTCCAAATAGAATGAAAAGCCCTCAGAGTACGCCATCCCCATATCCCCAGAGTACTCTTGTGGTTGGGGTTTTATTGTATCCTTCACATGAGAAGTGAGAGATTTTATGATATGGTAAAACCAACCAATTTTCAAGCTTATACTCGGTACTAGGTTCAGTATTGCAGATTTTTTTTTTTTTTAGCTCTGTGAAAAGGTTCATCAATAAATATTCGAGGATATTGTAAACTAGAAGCAATTTCATAGTTTTTTCTAATTACGTTATCATAAAATTCAGGGCTACAAATCCCAAGGGCTCTCAGAAACATAGAAGTAAATACTCTCTGTTTAATATGTGTTTGATGATTCGAACAGTAATGTATGTACGAACATATGTTAGTAGGTTTGTAATAAACATTGAACTTAAATGTTCTACCAGATCTATGAGTGTGGATATCTAGAAATGGAATTATTCTATTTACCTCACTTTCCATAGTGAACTTAATGGAACAAGCAAGTGAGTTTATTCTAGGTAGAAAGTCATCAGGAATCTCATAATAAGGCCGCCACAGACAGCGCACTCCATCCATATATCGCAGCCATTTGGTATTGGGAGGATGTTTTTTAATATTTTGATCTCAGAATACCCCATGTACAAATTACTCAACACAGGGACAAAGGATTACCCACAGTCATACCAAATTTATGTTAGTAGAATTTGTCATTGAACACAAATTTATAATACAAAATGCAAAATTTCAAAAAAAAAAAAAAATCTACAAGACAGAGCCTAATACCGAGTATAAGCTTGAGAATTTGTTAGTTTTACCATATATTGAAAATCTCTCACCTCCCACAAGCTCTTGAATATTTTAATGTTAAAGTTTTCCTTCAACAAGACGGTACCATACAAGTGCATTTCAGTCAGTGTAAGTGCTTGTGGAAATTCAAGGAATTTTTAGTCTCTGTAGCCCAGTCTTTCCCAGTGACTCTTTCATAGTCTGTCCCTGCCATTGTCTCTACCCCTGTCTATTCCCTGACTCCCCTTCCTTCTCTGTATTAAAGCCTCTACCTGCCGCTCCTTGACATTCTCTGATCCTCATTCTCTTAAAGTTACTCTGCTCCACTCTCTATCCCTACCTCTCTTTGCCCCTTAGTCTCTACCTCCACTATGTCCCATAATCTATTCACGTCGGTATCTGTCCTATATTCTCTCTCTCTCTCTCTCTCTCTCTCTCTCTCTCTCTCTCTCTCTCTCTCTCTCTCTCTCTCTCTCTCTCTCTCTCTCTCTCTCTCTCTCTCTCTCTTTCTCTCTCTCACTCTACCATCCTGGAACATATAAAGACATAAAAACAACGAATACCTTTTAAGTATTGTGATGTGTAGGTGGGGCAGTGCAGGTCTGGTTCCCAATAACGTATTGCTGATAACAGTGAAAAGGCACACATTGTAAAATATTATTTTATGGAAACAATGTTTCGCCCTGTGAAGATCTTCATTTAAATTATATAGAGAGAAACGTTGTCTCCAATGAAAGCTAGTTCTGCGATGTGTATTTTTTCCATGATATGTGAACCCTAATCTGGGCTAGCACCTCTTTTTTCTAGCAGAGTCGCAGTTCAGGCTTAGCAACGCCACCAAGATTACCGTCCGGCAAAACAGTAATAGTGACATTGCGTGTTATAACCACCGGTGAGCCAGGTGCTCGTAAACTGTGCTGCTGACTTGCTTAATTGCAAGTAATTGTAGGGCAACGTTGTGCTGCTGTGGTTAGGATTATATATATATATATATATATATATATATATATATATATTTATATATATATATATATATATGTATGTATGTATATATATATGTCGTGCCGAATAGGCAGAACTTGCGATCTTGGCTTAAATAGCAACCCTCATCTTGCCATATAGGACAAGCGAAAATTTGTGTATGCAATAATATCGCCAAAATCATTCTGAACCTAACGGAAAAAATATATTTCACCGTGTTTGTTTAGTATTAAATTATTGTAAAAAATCTAAAATATATTTAGTTGGGTTAGGCTAAAATAAATTGTTCTTGTTATAATAAGGTTAGGTAAGTTTTCTAAGATTCTTTTGGAGCAAAATTATAAATTTTTACATTAACATTAATGAAAAAAATATATCTTTAAACGTATGAGAGAAAATTTTAGAAAGGACTTAATTTTAAATGAGTTCTTGCTAATTGGCCAGTTTTAAATATTCGGCACGACATATATATATATATATATATATATATATATATATATATATATATATATATATATATATATATATATATATATATATATATATATATATATATATGTCGTGCCGAATAGGCAGAACTTGCGATCTTGGCTTAAATAGCAACGCTCATCTTGCCATATAGGACAAGTGAAAATTTGTGTATGCAATAATTTCGCCAAAATCATTCTGAACCTAACTAAAAAATATATTTGATTGTGTTTGTTTAGTACTAAATTATTGTAAACGTATTTAAAATATATTTAGTTGGGTTAGGCTAAAATAAATTGCTCTTGTTATAATAAGGCTAGGTAAGTTTTCTAAGATTCTTTTGGTGCAAAATTAAATTTTTTTACATTAACATTTATGAAAAAAACACATCTTTAAACGTATAAGAGAAAATTTCAGAAAGGACTTAATTTTAAATGAGTTCTTGCTAATTGACCAGTTTTACATATTCGGCACGACATATATATATATATATATATACAAGAGAGAGAGAGAGAGAGAATGAATTAATTAATTAATTTTGAGAGGTGTTAAGTGAGTTTAGGGAGTTTTGAACTAAGTGAAAGAATAATTGTGACAGAGGATCTGAATGCTACAGTGGGAGAAAGTTGTAGAGGGCGTAGAAGGTAAGTTTGGGGGTGCCAGTGGTAAACAGTAATTGAGGCACCTTCATTGAAATTTATGTAAAAAGAGCTTTGGTATTAGGTAATACATATTTTAAGAAAAATAAGTTAAATAAGTATTCGTGATATGATGTAGGTCGTAATGACAATAGTTTGTTGGAGAGGTGGCTTGTAAATGAAAAGGAGGTAGTCATTGTAAGATATAAGCAACTATTGGTTGAAAGATGAGCTAGTGAGAGTTTACGTAATGAGGTGGAAGAGGTATCGGGTAGGTTTAAGAATGTAGTGTTAGGAGTTATGTTACGAATTCCAGGGATCCTAAAGTTTTTTAGCTATTTACTATATTAACAAATTTTCCCGCACTCATACAAAACTTATTTAATACTACGCTGGCCATAAGATACATCGGCCATTAGATACTGAACCATTTTTAAAAAGGTAAATAGAAATATGGTTAACGTGTATTAACGGAAATAAGAATTTTACTCAATTTTACATATAAAATGGTCAAATTTGTATCTACAGTCTTAAATTTTGCTATCCACCGTCGCCGAATTGGGGGGGACTATTTTTCAACGCTTGAGGCTATGCTGCTAAGGGTTTTGGAAGTTATCCAACCCATTCCATAATGCTGGAAATAGCTTGATGATTCGGCACCTGCACTTGCCAGTTGTTCTAAGAATCTGGTCTTGGTTACACTCATTGAAGATATGAACGCGTTCTCGAGTTGAGAGTTAAAGGCAAACAAAATTGGAGGAAAAAAATCAAGCAACCACTTAAAGGACCTCGTTCGGGGGTACCTAAATAGTTTTGAAGATTTAAAGCGAATCCGAAGAGATATTTACAAGTTATCATATGGAATATCCAAATTTCGTTAATAAAAAAAAAATCAAAGGCACGGGGAAGACCAATATTTTCAAATGTAAAGCACATTAAACCTGAAGCCTGTTAGAAGTTGCGTAATGAAGTTCTTGGAGAGGAAGTGTTATCAGATGCAACTGTCGGAAATTACCGGGAAAAAATATTTCAATTCATCGACACCATGCCTAAGCCTTCTAGGGTAGGGTAGGTGCCTGAGCCCGAGCCTTTAGCTCATAAGACTGTCATTCCCATTTGCCCCCTTGGGGCGGGGATGGCAGACCAGAGAGGCCTAGCTTGTGGCTAGGCCTGGGGACAGTTGGTCCCAAAGATGAGGAGGTACTTGTGCCTCCTCCCATGGGAGACTTAGGTCTCAGACACTCCCTAAAGAGGGAACCAAGGCCGGGCCACCACTTGGAAAAGGCCCGGGCCGGGAGAATACCGGCTAATCTTTAATAATAATAATAATACGGGTCACCACTACTTGGAAAAGACCCGGGACGGGAGAATACCGGCGAATCTTTAATAATAATAATAATAATAATATTTCAATTTTCCATATTTCATCCTTTAGAAAAAACAAACTGGGACCTAAATTTAGCGTTAAATTAAGTAATTAAGAAAATAATTACAAACTTACAATTAAAATACAACAGCGTTCAGAAAAGATACAGTTAAGATACAACTGCGATCAGAAAAACCATTCTGTAGTTATAACTTAGAAAATAGTTTAATAAAACTGGCAAACTGAAATTTTCACACCTCTAAGTGAAGGCCAAGCTTTCTTTTAGTGAAGCTTGGTTTACTATCTTGTCTTTGAAGCCATTCCGAAGAGTTAAATTTAAATTTATTTATAGCGATTTGATTAATGGTAGCAAACATTCTACACCGTTTCACACAAAAATTCCTGAAATCTGCAAGATACACACACACACACACACACACACACACACAAACCTAATCTAACACATTACTTCATAAATCCCCCCACCACGCACACACATTTTTACGATAAGCTGAAGCAGATAGAACATCCCAACAGGATAAAAACAAAATGGGCTCTCAAAAGGGAAGACGTAAAGGCAAGGGAACCGATGATGGCTTTTCGGAAAAGGAAGAATGGGTAGAACGGCTCAAGAACAAAATGGAACAACAATGGGAGAAAAGGTTAAACGAGCTTTGCAATAACATGTTAGAGCAACTATCTGCAGAAAGCAAGACATGGGAATCACGAGCTGTAGTAGCTAAGGCAAAGATACAGAGATTGGAGGAAGAATTAGATGTGCTGAAGAAGGATCTAAAGATGAGGTCCGAAAGGAGTAAGAGGACTGAAATGGGAACATCAGTAGACAGCGAGGGGACTGAAGGAGGGGATGGATCTAAGCAGTCTTTTGCAGCAGTAATTTCAGGCCATCATGGTGTCTGGGAGATAATTAGGGAAACAGCAAAGGAGATGCTTAAATCAGATCTAGAGATACAGAGGGAAAAGAAATGGGAAGAGGAGTGGGAGAGGTCAATAATTATTCATGGGCTTCAGGAGGCTGAAGGGCAGACCTATGATGAAAGAAAGCATTGGGAGAAAACAGAGATTAAGAACATCATTGCAATAACAGGAGAGAGGGACATGTCTCAGGTAGAAAATTTTCACAGACTTGGGGGGTATTCGAGGGAAAAAAATCGACCAATCAGATTAACATTCAAGACAGATGTGGTAAGGAACAGGATACTACAACAGAAACCACTGTTAAAGGACTCTCCAGATTATCAAAAAGTGTTCCTCAATCGAGACGGAACACGAAAGAAAGGGAACAACTGAAAGTGAGAGCAAGACAAAACCAGTGGAAGGAAAGAGAGATAGGGCAGGCAACGACAGACAGGAAAACTCAGACTTTGGGGAAACTTCAAACACAAATGCTTACAGAAACCTCTCAACCCCTGTCACCACATATCAACCAAACACAGTAAACGAACCTCACTCCAGAGCCACCATCCCCTTAAGCACTAATTCCATAATCACAGCAGCCTCCCATAATACTGTGCCTTGACTCCCACCCTCCCAGCCTGCACCTTCCTCTTCCATCTCCCAAAATACAGTAATGGAAAGGAAGCTAAAAGTATGGTACACCAATGCAGAAAGAATAAATAAGAGTGAAGAGTGGCAAGAACGCAACATTGATGCATCACCTGATATCATAGCACTAACAGAGACAAAACATACAGGGATGATAACAGATGCAATTTTTCCACCTGGATATCAGATTATGAGGAAAGACAGAGAGAACAGAGGAGGGGGAGGAGTAGCATTGCTCATAAAAAGACAGTGGAGTTTTGAGGAGATGGAAGGAATGGAAATAAGGGAAACAGATGACTTCATTGTAGGAACACTTCAGACTGGTGGTCCAAAGGTGATGATAGCAGTGATGTATAACCCACCACTTAACAGCAGGAGAACAAGAGAAGAGTATGATGTGCGCAATAGGGCAATGGTGGATGCACTAACTGAAGTGGCCAGGAGGGCTCATATGAGTAGGACAAAATTGCTTATAATGGGGGATTTCAATCATAAAGAGATTGACTGGGAAAACCTAGAGCCACATGGGGGACCAGAAACATGGAGGGCTAAGATGTTGGAGACTGTATTGGAGAATTTCATGCGTCAACATGTTAGGGATACAACCAGAGAGAGAGGAGAGGACGTTGCAGCAAGGCTGGATCTCATATTCACCTTGAATAGTTCAGAGATGAGGGATATCACCCACGAAAGACCCCTTGGCGCTAGTGATCATGATGTCCTGAGTTTTGAATATCTTGTCGAGTTAACAGTGGAGAATGCAGCAGCACGAGAACAAAGAGAGAAACCAAACTTCAAAACAGGGGACTACATAGGAATGAGAAGTTTCTTGCATGAAGTGCAGTGGGAAAGAGAACTAGATGGAAAGACAGTAAATGAAATGATGGAAATAGTAACCACTAAGTGCAGGGAGGCAGAGGAAAGGTTCATACCAAAGGGCAACAGAAAAAATGGTAAGACCAGAGTGAGCCCATGGTTTAATTGGAGGTGTAAAGAGGCCAAAGCCAAGTGTGCTAGAGCATGGAAAAGGTATAGAAGGCAAAGGACTCAAGAAAACAAGGAGCCGAGCAGAAGAACCAGAATCGAATACTCAAGGATAAGGAGAGAGGCCCAGAGGCAATACGAGAACGACATAGCATCAAAAGACAAATCTGAACCAAAGTTGTTATACAGTCACATTAGGAGAAAAACAACAGTCAAGGACCAGGTAATCAGGCTGAGGAAAGAAGGAGGGGAGCTGACGAAGAGTGACCAAGAAGTATGTGATGAACTAAACAAAAGATTTAGAGAAGTATTCACAATAGAGTCAGGAATGCTTCCAGCAAACTGTGGAGGTAGGGTGCACCAACAGGAGCTGGACACAATACACATAACCAAAGTAGAGGTGAAGAAACTGCTAGACGAACTCGATACCTCAAAGGCGGTGGGTCCAGATAACATATCTCCATGGATACTGAGAGAGGGAGCAGAGGAACTGTGTGTGCCATTAGCAGCAATCTTCAGTAAATCTATCGAAACAGGGCAGTTGCATGAGGCGTGGAAGACAGACATGTAGTTCCAATTTTTAAGAAAGGGGACAGACAGGCAGCATTAAACTACAGACCAGTGTCACTGACTTGTATAGTATGTAAAGTCATGGAAAAGATTATCAGGAGAAAAGTAGTGGAACACATTGAAAAGATTGGGCTCATACATGACAGTCAGTACGGCTTCAGAGATGGGAAATCCTGTGTCACAAATTTATTTGAGTTCTACGATAAGGTAACAGAAGACAGGAGAGAGAGTGATGGGTAGATTGCATCTTTTTAGATTGCAAGAAGGCTTTTGACACAGTACCATACAAGAGACTGGTGCAAAAATTAGAGGAGCAGGCAGGAATAACGAGGAAAGTACTGCAATGGATCAGGGAATACCTGACAGGAAGGAAACAACGTGTGTTGGTACGTGATGAAGTGTCGGAGTGGGCGAATGTGTCGAGTGGGGTTCCACAAGGTTTAGTCCTAGGCCCGGTGCTGTTTCTTGTATACGTGAATGACATGGTGGAAGGAATAGATTCAGAAGTGTCACTGTTCGCTGATGATGTGAAACTGATGAGGAGAATACAAGTGGGCGAGGATCAATTAAGAATACAAGGGGATCTGGACAAACTACAAGTATGGTCCGACAAATAGCTCCTGGAGTTTAGCCCCAGTAAGTGTAAGGTCATGAAGATTGGGGAAGGACACAGAAGACCGCAGACAGAGTACAGGTTAGGAAACCAACAGCTGCAAACGTCAGTTAGAGAAAAGGATCCTGGGGTAAGCATTATAACGAACATGTCCCCTGAGGCACACATCAATCAAATAACTGCTGCAGCATATGGGAGATTGGCAAACCTGAGATTGGCGTTTCGACATCTGAGTAAGGAGTCATTCACGACATTGTACACAGTGTACGTAAGGCCTATACTGGAATATGCAGCGCCAGTATGGAACCCTCAATAAGTCAAACACGTCACGAAATTGGAGAAAGTGCAAAAATTTGCAACACGATTAGTCCCGGAACTGAGGGGTATGTCTTATGAGGAGAGGTTAAGGGAACTCAACCTGATGACACTAGAGGATAGGAGGGATAGAGGGGACATGATAACAACGTATAAAATACTAAGAGGCATTGACAAGGTGGACAAGGATCGAATGTTTCAGAGATGGGATACAGAAACAAGGGGACACAATTGGAAACTGAAAACCCAGATGAGTCATAGGGATGTTAGGAAGTATTTCTTTAGTCTTAGAGTTGTCAGGAGCTGGAATAATCTGGTGAGTGAAGTAGTGGAAGCAAGTTCCATAAATAGCTTTAAGAAGAGGTATGAAAAATATCATGGAGCAGGGAGAGAGTGAATTAGTATCGACCAGTGAAGAGGCGGGGCTAGGAGCTATGACTCGACCCCTGCAACCACATATAGGTGAGCACACACACACACACACACACACACACACACACACACACACACACACACACACACACCCACACACACACACACACACACACATATATGATAAAGGTCATGGAGCAGGGAGAGAGAAGACCTAGTAGCACTCAGTGAAGAGGCGGGGCTAGGAGCTGAGTCTCGACCCCTGCAACCACAATTAGGCGAGTACACACACAGAAAGTGCAAAGGTTTGCAACAAGGCTGGTTCCAGAGCTAAGGGGAATGTCCTACGAAGAAATATTAGGGGAAATCGGCCTGATGACACTGGAGGACCGGAGGATCAGGGGAGACATGATAACGACATACAAAATACTGCGTGAATTAGGTGAGTACACACATGCATATACAATAGGCCTAGTGTCTACTCGACATGTGCATAGAACAAAATGGTAACTAACACACACACACACACACACACACACACACACACACACACACACACACACACACACACACACACACACACACACACACACACACACCAATTTGGAACTCACACCGGGTCAAGCACATCGCAAAGTATCAAAAAAAGGCACAATACCGTGACTGAAACAATACACAAATAACCCGCACATTGAAGAGTCGGACCGAAACGTCGTCGTAAGCTCCTCTCTTCTATGTGCGGGTTATTTGTGTATGTCGCAAAGGTTTGTAACAAGGTTAGTTCCAGAGCTAACGGGAATGTCCTATGAAGAAAGGTTAAGGGAAATCGGCCTGACGACACTGGAGGACAGGAGGGTCATGGGAGACATGATAACGACATACAAAATACTGTGTGGAATAGAGAAAGTGGATAGAGACAGGATATTCCAGAGATGGGACACAGAAACAAAGAGTCACACTTGGAAGTTGAAGACTCAGATGAGTCAAAGGGATGTTAAGAAGTGTATTTCTTCAGTCATAGAGTAGTCAGGAAGTGGAATAGTCTAGCCAGTGATGTAGTGGAGGCAGGAACCATATATAGCCTTAAGACAAGGTATGATAAAGCTCATGGAGCAGGGGGAGAGAGGACCAAGTAGCGTTCAATGAAGAGACGGGACCAGGAGATGAGTCTCGACCCCTGCAACCACAATTAGGCGAGTACAATTAGGCGAGTACACGGCTTTCTGTAGTAATGGAACGGAAATCATTGTTTAATAAAACATGCGTATTAGGATTTATGCATGCAAATAACAAGAACTTTGCTTTCTGTAAGCGCACCAAGACTGAGCAACAGAAAGCGATCAGAAGAGTTATGCTCTAATTACTGCAATTATGACCGTAATATTCATCTCCCATTTAATATTGAAGCCACGCCGAAGAATTAAACTTCAATTATATATTTTTTTTTATTAACACACTGGCCGATTCCCAGAAAGGCAGGGTGGTCCGAAAAAGAAAAACTTTCACCATCATTCACTCCATCACTGTCTTGCCAGAAGGGTGCTTTACACTACAGTTTTTAAACTACAACATTAACACCCCTCCTTCAGAGTGCAGGCACTGTACTTCCCATCTCCAGGACTCAAGTCCGGCCTGCCGGTTTCCCTGAATCCCTTCATAAATGTTACTTTGCTCACACTCCAACAGCACGTCAAGTATTAAAAACCATTTGTCTCCATTCACTCCTATCAAACACACTCACGCATGCCTGCTGGAAGTTCAAGCCCCTCGCACACAAAACCTCCTTTACCTTCTCCCTCCAACCTTTCCTATATATATAAATGGGTTACCCATTTTTTTTACCACGGAAAGGAGCTTGTGTGTGAGAGAGAGGGAGGAAGAGAGAGGGAGAGAGAATGCTGGGAAGAAGGCTAGGGATTATGAGTGGGGAGGGAGGGGAGTTAGGGGAGGCCAAGGGAGGAAAGGGAAGATGAATGGAAGGTTTGTGTGAGGAGGGGAGAGAGAGAACGAGAGGTGGAGAGAGAAGATAGAAAGGAAGAGAGAGAGATGGAGCAGAGGGAGGGGAAAGATGGAGAGGGAGAGAAAGGTAGAGGGAGAGAAAGGTAGAGGGAGGGAAAGGGAGAGAGAGAGAGAGAGAGA
This sequence comes from Cherax quadricarinatus, assembly GCF_038502225.1. Classification (NCBI taxonomy): domain Eukaryota; kingdom Metazoa; phylum Arthropoda; class Malacostraca; order Decapoda; family Parastacidae; genus Cherax; species Cherax quadricarinatus. The sequence goes on from NC_091310.1 coordinate 17,356,101, forward strand.
GAGAGAGAGAGAGAGAGAGAGAGAGAGAGAGAGAGGGAGAGAGAGAGAGAGAGAGAGAGAGAGAGAGAGAGAGAGAGAGAGAGAGAGAGAGAGAAAGAGAGAGAGAGAGAGAGAGAGAGAGGGGGGGGAGGGAGGCAGGGAGGGCTTGGACCTTATGTCCTGTGGTGGGAAGTGGAGGTAGGTGGTATGCGGTTGAGGGGTGACTGTTACTCCACTCTCGTGTACTCACATATTTGTACTCACCTATTTGTGGTTGCAGGGGTCGATTCATAGCTCCTGGCCCCGCCTCTTCACTGATTGCTACTAGGTCCTCTCTCTCCCTGCTCCCTGAGCTTTATCATACCTCGCCTTAAAACTATGTATGGTTCCCGCCTCCACTTCACTTTCTAGGCTATTCCACGGCTTGATTACTCTATGACTGAAGAAATACTTCCTAACATCCCTTTGATTCATCTGAATCTTCAACTTCCAATTGTGACCTCTTGTGTCTGTGTCCCATCTCTGGAACATCCCGTCTTTGTTCACCTCATCTATTCCGCGCAGTATTTTATATGTCGTTATCATGTCTCCCCTGACCCTCCTGGCCTCCATCGTCGTCAGGCCGATTTCCCTCAACTTTTCTTCGTAGGACAATCCCCGTAGCTCTGGGACTAGTCTTGTTGCAAACCTTTGCACTTTCTCTAATTTCTTGACGTGCTTGACTAGGTGTGGATTCCAAACTGGTGCTGCATACTCCAGTATGGGCCTGACGTAAATGGTATACAGAGTCTTAAACGAATCCTTACTGAGGTATCGGAACGCTATCCGTAGGTTTGCCAGGCGCCCGTATGCTGCAGCAGTTATCTGATTGATGTGCGCCTCAGGAGATATGCTCGGTGTTATACTCACCCCCAGATCTTTTTCCTTGAGTGAGGTTTGCAGACTTTGGCCATCTAAACTATATTGTGTCTGCGGTCTTCTTTGCCCTTCCCCAATCTTCATGACTTTGCATTTGGCAGGGTTAAATTCAAGGAGCCAGTTGCTGGACCAGGCTTGTAGCCTGTCCAGGTCTCTTTGTAGTCCTGCCTGATCCTCATCCGATTTGATTCTTCTCATTAACTTCACATCATCCGCAAACAAGGACATTTCTGAGTCTATCCCTTCCGTTATGTCATTCACATATACAAAGAACAGCACAGGTCCTAGGACTGACCCCTGTGGAACCCCGCTTGTCACAGTCGCCCACTATGACACCTCGTCACGTACCATGACTCGTTGTTGCCTCCCTGTCAGGTATTCTCTGATCCATTGCAGTGCCATTCCTGTTATGTGTGCCTGATCCTCTAGCTTTTGCAGTAACCTCTTGTGAGGAACTGTGTCGAAGGCCTTTTTGCAGTTCAAAAAAATACAGTCGATCCACCCCTCTCTCTCTTGTCTTACTTCTGTCACCTTGTCATAAAACTCTAGTAGGTTTGTGACACAGGATTTTCCCTCCCTGAAACCATGCTGGTTGTCAATTATACAATTGTTTCTTTCCAGGTGCTCCACCACTCTCCTCCTGATGATCTTCTCCATGACCTTGCATACTATACACGTTAGTGATACAGGTCTGTAGTTTAGTGCCTCATGTCTGTCTCCCTTTTTAAAAATTGGGACTACATTTGCCATCTTCCACACCTCGGGGAGTTGCCCAGTTTCAAATGATGTGTTGAAGATCTTTGTTAATGGTACACACAATATCTCTGCTCCCTCTTTAAGGACCCACGGAGAGATGTTGTCTGGTCCCACCGCCTTTGAGGTGTCAAGTTCGCATAGCAGCTTCTTCACCTCCTCCTTGTTTATATGTACCTCATCCAGCACTTGCTGGTGCACCCCCCTGCTCTGATTTGCTGGAGTCCTACTGGTTTCCACTGTAAATACTTCTTTAAATCTCGTGTTGAGCTCCTGACATACCTCCTGGTCGTTTCTTGTGAATTCCCCATCACCCTTCCTCAGTCTGATTACCTGGTCCTTGACTGTTGTTTTCCTCCTGATGTGGCTGTACAACAGCTTCGGGTCAGTCTTGACTTTCGATGCTATGTCATTTTCGTATTGCCGCTGAGCAATATTCGTGCATATTCGTTTCTGGCTCTTCGGCTAATCTCTTTATTTTCCTGAGTTCTCTGTCTTCTGTACCTTTTCCATTCTCTAGTACACCTAGTTTTTGCCTCCCTACACCTTTGGGTGAACCAAGGACTCGTTCTGTTCTTCCCATTATTTCTGTTTCCCTTGGGAACAAATCTCTCCTCTGCCTCCTTGCATTTTGTTGCGACATAGTCCATCATTTCTTGTACTGGTTTTCCTGTCAGTTCCCTCTCCCACTGAATGTCTTGAAAGAAGTTCCTCAAGCCTGAGTAGTTCCCCCTTTTGTAGTTTGGTTTTTCCCAACCTATTCCTGCTGCTCTCTCCACTTGGAGCTCAACCATGTAGTCGAAGCACAGAACCACATGATCACTAGCTCCCAGGGGCCTTTCATACATGATATCCTCGATGTCAGAACTACTCAAGGTGAATACAAGGTCCAGTCTTGCTGGTTCATCCTCTCCTCTCTCTCTGGTAGTGTCTCTAACATGTTGATGCATGAGGTTTTCCAGTACCACATCCATCGTCTTGGCTCTCCATGTTTCGGGACCCCCTTGGGGCTCCAGGTTTTCCCAGTCAATCTCCTTGTGATTGAAATCACCCATAACTAGTAACTTTGCTCCCCCCATGTGTGCTCTCCTGGCCACCTCGGCTAGTGTGTCGACCATTGCTCTGTTGCTCTCATCGTATTCTTCTCTTAGCCTCCTGCAGTTCTGTGGTGGGTTGTACATTGCTGCAATTATCACCTAATGTCCCTCAGACTGGATTGTTCCTACTAAGTAGTCCCTTTCGCCCGTGCCATCCATTCCTTCCATTTTCTCAAACCCCCACTGGTTTTTAATGAGCAGTGCAACTCTTCCTCCCCCTCTCCTCCCTCTGTCTTTCCTGAGGATTTGATATCCGCATGGAAAGATTGATTCTGTTATTATTCTGGTGAGTTTTGTTTCTGTGAGTGCTATTATGTCTGGGGATGTCTCCTTGATTCTTTCGTGCTACTCCTCATACTTATTTGTTATACCACACCTTCAACTTCTTTTCTAAGATTGTGGTCTGGGAGGTGTATTGGGGTTGGGGAAGTGGGAGACCTGATAAGGAACTATGGGTGGTTGCTGTGGGGGTGGAGTTTGTAATGCAGTGGGTGGGGGCATTGGATGTGGCATGGGTGTTTTGGTTTAGAGTGTTTGGTTGAACTGGGGTTGACCTGGTTGGGAGGCTTCTATAGGAAGTTGTGAGGGAGGCTGTATTTGATCTTCCTGTGTCTGCGATCTCCTGTCTGTCTTCTCCATCCCCTCTCTTTCCTCCTTTCGCCTTTGTACCATCTCTCTCAGTTTCTGCCTGTGTTCTGTCGCGGTCGAGATACACCTTCCTGTATGCCGGCATGTCCCTTAATCATGCTTTCTCCTGCAGGATCCTGTTCCAAGTCGATTCTGCCTTGAAGGTCACTTTCACTGGCCGGGTTCTTTTTTTTACAAACCCCCCTATTCTCCGAAAATTTTCCAGCTGGGTCATGTCGTCTTCTCCTATTGCTTTCATGATGCTT
>NC_091310.1:17362240-17372240 GCF_038502225.1 Cherax quadricarinatus
CTGCACACCTTAAAAACACTAGGGTTCTCGGAGCCTAGTTACCCACGTCTGCACCCCACGGACCCACGCGTGTATGTGTGTGTGTGTGCTCTCATTTCTAAGTATTCATACTGCTAATAAATACCAGCAGTAATACCAGTAATTCTAAAACTTACCAATAGGAATTCTAACACTTATCAATTCTACTTATAAAATACGGAAAGTAACTAGCTTCTAAAACTTAGCTTCTCTCAACTTCTACAAGTGTCTGATGTTACCCCTCGCTAGACCGCTTCACTTCCTCACACTCTCGTCAATCCTGTTTCCACCTTCTCTATGCTATTTCTACTCTAATTCTGGTAATAACTTGCAGGACTGAGTGACCAGTATCTAACAGTGATGCAGAGACCAGAATTTGACAACATGCAACCACAATAGGTGAGCAGTACTTGCGCTGGCAGTGGGGCGATGACAAGTTGCCAGATGCTGATGACGTAGTCGTCGTACTTAGGCCTTGTATCACTATTTTAAAAATCCTTCACCCGTGATGTTTATAACCATATATGCTCATACATCCCGTGTTTCTCAAGTGATTTCACTTTTCACTTATGATAGAATACACTTCACATTCGGTGGGCTACACTTTATATTTATAATGGCATACAACCTGCTGTGACGTCACTGCTTCAGCAGGCCTACTCCTGCCACCTTCCCTTGTTACATATTTTATTTTTCCTTTCTCCTTTTGCTTATTAACTTTTTCACTCTTACTGGTGCCCCACATTTCACTTGTTAACCAATCTCTCGTAATTCTTGAACACCCGTTTCCACATTCTCTTTGATCTTTGTATATTTGAATGTGTGGCAACAGGTGCCTACTAGGCCCCTAACGGTTTGGCACTTTGAAATATTAATGATTTCAGGCTTCCTCTCGACTTTTTAACTAATAACTTTGGTTATCACTCGTAGGATTGCTCACTGAGGTTGTAACTACCACTGATTACTGCTAGCATTTACTGCGTATGTGTGTGTGTATGTGTGTATATTTAGAATTCGCAGAACAGGCGGAATATCCAAAAACACTAATCTCAGGTCGAAGGAAACTCGAACCTACGATTCTTGGGACAAGGTATGCAGTGCTCTAACCAACGTACCACAAGGCAGCCAGCATTCAGTATTGGTCCAGTGTGGAACGGTGGTTAGAGCACTGCTTGCCTTGTTCCAAGGTTCGTAGGTTCGAGTTCCCATTATTGTTGACTGAGCTAATTTGGCCACTGTACCTCAGTGTTGTATTCGTTGTCCTTCTGGTATCTGTTAATATACTTCGGTTCTCACATCGAGTTAATTTACAAAATATAATTAGTTTAATATTGAATATAAAGAAAGTAATCATTGCCATTTTCGGACGCCCTAATACTGAACAGTTATCTTCACGTCTTTTCTTCCCGCTTTACACAAAGAAGTGTCATTATTATCAGAGCAACATTAATGGTATATGAGTAAGACACGTGTGCAAATCCTGTGCTATTGTTAAGACGGAACGAAAGCCAGTGGCTTCATAAATACAGTCCAGTAAATATATTCGGAAACCTGTGGAAGATGAGGTAATCAGTCCTTTAGCTTTGAAAAGGTGTTCGGTTTCTCACTCAATCTTGATCAAGCAGAGACAGGGATGGGCACTTATTTTATTGAACATGGTTTTCGTAATGATACTAGTCTGACACAGCAACACCATAGAGTCTTAGCCTACTTCCACTAGCGGGTCCCGCCTCCTTGTCACTGTGCCTTCAACTGCTTCACCTCCTCTGACTCCAGTATACAAGTGTCCATCCTATTGTCTCTGGTTCAGACTGATCAAGAATTTATCACCTATCAATGCTGAGAGACTTGTTACCTAATGTTCCACTGTCTTCCGTCTATAATTATTAAAATGACAACTCTACTAGTTGACGAGACGTCTTCACAACATACCCAGGTCTTGCACAGTGTCTTATCAACTTTTCTGTATTGGTTACCATTAATGTATTGAAACTTTAGTAAGGATCCACACATTATTCAGCTCAGTATTCGTGCTTTGCTGCAAAAAAGTCAGCAACTTTGTCTGGAAAAAATGACGGCTGTGAATCCGTGTCGAGTCTCATTAATTAAATTATACTCAAGGAAATTTTATAGTATTTCGGCTATAACTGTTCTAATATTTTGGCTGATATTTGGGTCAGGCTGATTAGGCGGTACTTTGATGACTCGGACTTATTCCATGATCTGAAGGCAGAAATCATATTATACATTTTCCATATCTCTCGATGCAACTCCTATTTGAGGTAAAATATTAAAATGGCTAGTTATTGGCCTACTAAATTCATCGTGGACTGTTTTAGTGCCCTTCTGAACGGTTCTTCAGGGACTGGAACCTCATTTTGCTGTAATTTGATAACCATGTCTCTAGCGAGTGTGTAATTTCTTAATGTATTTTCTTCAGGACCTCTGTAATCATTAATTACTGAAATTTAATTTACTCGTATATCTTCCTTTTTGAAGTCCCACAACAATTTTAATTGATGAAAAATATAGATCACATTTATTAGTCATTATTAGTAAGCTCTGCAGAATTAGTCTTAAGTGGGTTTAATTTTCCCCAATCTCTGATCTCTACACTTGAAAGAATCTTCTTGGGATATGTCTTGGATTTACTAACCAATTTAATTTCTCAGTCTCCTTTCGTCTTTTCTATCCCTTTGTTTACTTTTGTTACAATATGCATGTATTGGCCCACAATACTTAGATCATGATTACTTCAGGTACACGTGGAGCATAAGAGTAGACAGGCTATACTTAAAAAGCAGCAGAACGCAAAATTAAAGAGCTGGATCTGCTACCACCAAGGCCACAGTTCGATCTTATCCCTTCCCATGCCTTCTGCTATTTTAGTTTATTCATGGACAGACGTATATTATCACTGTATCTGTATAAGTTGTGTGACACTAGATTTTCTGTAAAAGCTTCTGCCACTGTGGGATGAGAAGTGGCCGCAGCTATGGAGGCATCAACAGAAGTTCTGTTTTTGTATTTTTATTACTAAACGGAGGTGGGAAGTACAGCACCTCCACCAGAAAGAAGCGATGAGGAGGTTTTGGACCGGAGGGTTATTTGATGTGTGATGTTAGCGTTTTTCTGGAGAGTGACTGAACTAATAAAATTAATGAAAGAAAGAGAGAGAGAGAGAGAGAGAGAGAGAGAGAGAAATTATAAACATATTTCAAAAGTAATCGTAAGATAGTTATTCCAATTAGCCAGATAATAATACAAGGAGTATGAGAATACATGCTACAAGGCTACCGGGGCTGTGGGAGAAGGCAGTGGCTGTGGTACAAGTCTGTAGCCGATCAGAAGAGTCATTATCCAGTAGTTGATCCGATTCCAATGATTCCAAGTTTATTAACAATTTCAGTAAAATTTCAACTAAACTGACAGGAAATCATCCGTCTATTAGAATGCATCTTGAATAATATTTTGAATCCACTCAGCAGCAGCATTCCTTAGTAATTTAATAATGTATCACTATTCATGTATTGAAATTGGCAACTGGGATTTGTGCGACCCAACTTAAGCGTGAACCTCGTGTTTACAATACCCAACAAGTTGTGAAAATTTGATCACATGATTAATCTCCAGTTATAACACGAATTACTACTACAAATCTGCAGCACGCAAACCAAACTTAATAGAGTGTATCCTTGCCTTAAGGGTCATCAAATATTAATTACTGAAGCCGTTTAGAAAAGGTAAACCTAAAATTATTTAACGTGATCTAACAGGTGTAAAAACAAAATTCATTAATTTACACAAAAAATGATTAAATCTGCCCCTACACTTTTCAATATCATTCCGACGTCATCGAATTTTTGGTACCTATTTTTGTTAACTTTGCAAGCTCTGCCACTGAGGGTTTTGGAAGTTATCAGAGCCATTCCCGGACTCTGGGAATGAATTCAACAACTTTGGTTATTCGGCACGTGAACATGCCATTTGTTCCAAGTGTTTATTACCATGTACAAGTGCGGAGAATTTGAAGCCGATTGTGTAAGGCGTCTCGGGTTCTGTAGTCATGAGCTATTGAGGCATTTTCTGACATACTTCATTTATTAGCTAAATCTTCATTCGCTAATGCATTTATAAACACTGGATAAAAATGAGATTTTTTACATTGCTATTAAATAGCTTCATCAAATTTTAGAATAAAAACTCAAAGCAATTACAAGGCAGGCGAAACTGAAGACCTTGAGACTATACAAAGAACTTTCACGGCATGTAGAAGTGCGACAAAGCACCTAAATTACTGGTAACGATTAATGCCCCTTGATTTGTACTTCCTCGAATGCAGGCGAGAACGATGCATGATAATATACACTTGGTAAATAATAGAGGGACTTGTTACAAATCTGCTCACGAAAATCACTCCCTACAAAAGCTAGAGAGTCGGCAGGAGATGCAACATTTACCCAGTGGAAAGCAGGGATGCCATAAGTACGCTAAGAGACAACACAATAATTGTCAGATGCCCAAGACTGTTCAACTGCTTCCCAGCATGTCTTCAAGAAGGAGCTGGACAAACACCTAAATTCGGTTTACCTACAGCCAGCAGTAACAGCCTGGTTGATCAGACCCTGATCCACTAAGAGGCCTGGTCTCGGACCGGGCCGCGGGGGCATTGACCCCCGAAACCCACTCCAGGTATAATCCAGGTATGGGAAACCACGTCTGTGTTGTCTAGCAAGCAAGAATTTGGAACCCAAGTGTACATTGTTGAGCAAGCAAGAATTTGGAGCTCAGGTGTACGTTATCTAGCAAAAGTTTGGGACCCTATATATGTCGTCTAGTAAGAATTTTGAAGCCCAGGTGTTTGTTGTCCAGCAAGACTTTTGGATTCAGTGTGTATGTTGTCTGGCATGTGTTTGGAAGCCCAGATGTATGTTGTCTAGCAAAGTTTAGGAACCTGGGTGTGTGTTGTCCAGGTTTATGTTGTGGAACAAGGATTTAGGACCTCATGTGTGCCTTACCCAGCAAGGGTTTTGAACCCCAAGTTTATGTAATATAGAAAGGGATCCGGGTTAAAGGTATTGAGCAAGAGTTTGGAAATCCAGGTCTATGTCTAAAAAAGGGACCCCAAATCCGAATAGTTTAGTAAGAGTTTGTGTTGATAGCACAGCTTGGGAACCCAGTTCATAGCTTTCAAGTAAGTGTTTGAAACCCCACGTTTGCATTATCGAGCAAAGGCTCCAGACCCCTGATGCTTGGTGCCAAGCACGAATTTGGGACCCCACGGCCGTGTTGTCTAACAGGAGTTTTGGACGCCATGTCAGTGCTGTCAGTCAGGGGTCTGGGACCCCAGATCCGTGTTTTCTAGCAAGGTTTTTGGGACCCCAGGATTGTGTTGTCAAGCAGGGGTTATGGATCCCAGGACTTATCTAGCAGGAGTTTTGAACCCTAGAACCCTGTTATCTAGGAGGGGCTTTAGACCCCAGGAGCATGTTATATAGCAAGGGTTTTGGACCCCAGGGCCGTGTTATCTAGCAGGGGTCTGGGACCCCAGTGTCGTGTTATCTAGAAGGGGTCTGGGACCCCAGTGTAGTGTTATCTAGAAGGGGTCTGGGACCCCAGTGTCATGTTATCTAGCAGGGGTCTGGGGACCCCAGGTCAATGTTGTCAAACAGGAGCAACAGTGGCGAAGCTGCAGTTTATAGATTTTAAAATAATGGCCAAAAATAAGAAAGGACCTCATCCCCAATCAGTGTTTTAATCCCGCTCACTAAAAGTCGAACGCACTTCAGAAAAACTCTGTAGTTTCGTACGCCATCAGTGAAAGCTGTTATTGTGCATTCTGATTTTTGTTTTATATAACCTGACGTTACTGAGTTACTGCTTTTTTTCATCAGGGGGGAAAAAATAAGAGTCAACTGACGCAGTCCCAAGTCACACGACAACACTCAGTGTTGGGGATCCAGTCATCGCATTCACCGGGAGGAGACAAGCCGGTGGGATGATCACACAGCGCCGGGGGAATGGAGAACAAAAGATTTGATTAAAGGATGATGTGGGGGAGGGGGAGGAGGTCTAATTCCTTAGATCAAGAACCCCTCACCAGAAGTATTGATTGACCTTGCGAGAGTAAAGGCTGCTGAAACTTCAGAGTTACAAGGGTTTAATCACGATCGTCTGGTTAGGCCGATAAGCATTAATTATTTTTTTTTAATTAGAGTTGCCAACAAAAAATAAAAGATATTGGTATATAATGAACATTTTAAATTGCATGGATGTTAGAATATGTCAGAAAAATAATGTGTGCACGTGATTGTATGTGTATATGTTCATGAGTGTAGATCTGTCTTGGTATTGTTGGTGAACGAGAGTGTACTCACCTAGTTGTGACTGCAAGGGTCGATTCATAGCTTCTGGCCACACCTCTACACTGGTCGCCACGAGGTCCACTCTCTCCCTGCCCCATGTGCTTCATCATACCTCCTCTTAAAGCAATGTAAGGTGCCTCTACTACTTCATTTACCAGACTATTCCACTTCCTGACAACTCTATGGCTGAAGAAATACTCTTAACATCCCTGTGACTCATTTGAGTCCTCAGCTTTCAATTGTGACCCCTTTTTGTTGTCTCATCTATGGAATATCTTGTCCACCTTGTCGATTCTTCTCAGTATATGTCGTTATCATGTCCCCACTATCCCTCCTGTCCATCAGTGTAGTCAGGTCGAGTTTTCTTAATATGTCCTCGTAGGACATTCCCGTTAGCTCCGGGACTAGTCTCGTTGCAAACCTTTGCACTTTCTCGAGTTTCCTGATGTGCTTGGCCAAGTGAGGGTTCCAAACTGTAGCTGCATACTCCAATATTGGCCTGACGTGGTGTGTGTGTGTGTGTGTGTGTGTGTACTCACCTAATTGTACTCACCTAATTGTGGTTGCAGGGGTCGAGACTCAGCTCCTGGCCCCGCCTCTTCACTGATCGCTACTAGGTCCACTCCCTCTCTGCTTCCTGAGCTTTGTTATTCCTCTTCTTAAAACTATGTATGGTTCCTGCCTCCACTACTTCACTTGCTAGGCTACTCCACTTCCTGACGACTCTATGACTGAAGAAATACTTCCTAACGTTCCTGTGACTCGTCTGAGTCTTCAGCTTCCAGTTGTGACCCCTTGTTTCTGTGTCCCCTCTCTGGAACATCCTATCTCTGTCCACCTTGTCTATTCCTCGCAGTATCTTGTATGTCGTTATCATGCCTCCCCTGACCCTTCTGTCCTCCAGTGTCGTCAGTCCGATTTCCCTCAACCTTTCCTCGTACGACATTCCCCTGAGCTCTGGGACTAGCCTTGTTGCAAACCTTTGTACTTTCTCTAACTTCTTGACGTGTTTGACCAGGTGTGGGTTCAAGACTGGTGCTGCATACTCCAGTATGGGCCTAACATACACAGTGTACAGTGTCTTGAACGATTCCTTATTAAGGTATCGGAACGCTATTTTCAGGTTTGCTAGGCGCCCATATGCTGCAGCGGTTATTTGGTTGATGTGTGCCTCCGGTGACGTGCTCGTTGTTATGGTCATCCCAAGGTCTTTCTCCCTGAGTGAGGTCTGTAGTCTTTGTCCACCTAGCCTATACTCTGTCTGCGGTCTTCTTTGCCCCTACCCAATCTTCATGACTTTGCATTTGGCAGGGTTGAATTCGAGAAACCAGTTTCTGGACCACATGTACATCCTGCCCAGGTCTCTTTGCAGTCCTGCCTCATCCTCATCCGATTTAATTCTTCTCATCAGCTTCACATCATCTGCGAATAGGGGCACTTCAGAGCCTATTCCTTCCATCATGTCGTTCGCATATATCAAAAATAGCACTGGTCCTAGAACTGACCCCTGTGGGGCCCCGCTCGTCACTGGCGCCCACTGTGATACCTCTTCACGTACCAAAACTCGTTGTTGCCTCCCTGTCAGGTATTCCCTGATCCATTGCAGTTCCCTCCCTGTTATATGCGCCTGATCCTCCAGCTTCTGCACTAATCTCTTGTGGGGAACTGTGTCAAAGGCCTTCCTGCAGTCTTGGAAAATGCAATCAACCCACCCCTCTTACTTCTGTTACCGTGTTATAAAACTCCAGAAAGTTTGTGACACAGGATTTGCCTTCCATGAACCCATGCTGGTTTTCATTTATAATCTTGTTCCATTCCAGGTATTCCACCACTCTCCTCCTGATAATCTTCTCCTTCATTTCTTTTTCCTTTCTTAAATATGGGGACTACATTTGCTTTCTTCCATTTCTCAGGTAGTTGCCCAGTTTCAAGGGGTACGCACAGCATCTCTGCTCCTTCTCTAAGGACCCATGGGGAGATGTCCGGTCCCATCGCCTTTGAGGTATCAAGGTCACTTAGCAGCTTCTGCACCTCCTCCTCGGTTGTGTGTGTGTGTGTGTGTGTGTGTACTCACCTAGTTGAGGTTGCAGGGGTCGAGTCCAAGCTCCTGGCCCCGCCTCTTCACTGGTCGCCACTAGGTCACTCTCCCTGAACCATGAGCTTTATCGTACCTCTGTTTAAAGCTATGTATGCTTCCACTACATCTCTTCCCAAACTATTCCACTTCCTGACTACTCTATGGCTAAAGAAATACTTCCTAACATCCCTGTGATTCATCTGTGTCTTCAGCTTCCAACTGTGTCCCCTTGCTGCTGTGTCTAGTCTCTGGAACATCCTGTCTTTGTCCGCCTTGTCAATTCCTCTCAGTATTTTGTAAGTCGTTATCATGTCCCCCCTATCTCTCCTGTCCTCCAGTGTCGTCAGGTTGATTTCCCTTAACCTCTCCTCGTAGGACATACCTCTTAGCTCTGGGACTAGTCTTGTTGCAAACCTTTGCACTTTCTCTAGTTTCTTTAAATGCTTGGCTAGGTGTGGGTTCCAAACTGGTGCCGCATACTCCAATATGGGCCTAACATACACGGTGTACAGGGTCCTGAACGACTCCTTATTAAGATGTCGGAATGCTGTTCTGAGGTTTGCCAGGCGCCCATATGCTGCAGCAGTTATTTGGTTGATGTGCGCTTAAGGAGATGTGCCTGGTGTTATACTCACCCCAAGATCTTTTTCCTTGAGTGAGGTTTGTAGTCTCTGGCCCCCTAGACTGTACTCCGTCTGCGGTCTTCTTTGCCCTTCCCCAATCTTCATGACTTTGCACTTGGTGGGATTGAACTCCAGGAGCCAATTGCTGGACCAGGTCTGCAGCCTGTCCAGATCCCTTTGTAGTTCTGCCTGGTCTTCGATCGAATGAATTCTTCTCATCAACTTCACGTCATCTGCAAACAGTGACACCTCAGAGTTTATTCCTTCTGTCATGTCGTTCACAAATACCAGAAAGAGCACTGGTCCTAGGACTGACCCATGTGGGACCCCGCTGGTCACAGGTGCCCACTCTGACACCTCGCCACGTGCCATTACTCGCTGCTGTCTTCCTGACAAATATTCCCTGATCCATTGTAGTGCCTTCCCTGTTATCCCTGTTTGGTCCTCCAGTTTTTGCACTAATTTCTTGTGTGGTACTGTATCAAACGCCTTCTTGCAGTCCAAGAAAATGCAATCCACCCACCCCTCTCTCTCTCTTGTCTTACTGCTGTCACCTTGTCATAGAACTCCAGTAGGTTTGTGACACAGGATTTCCGTCCCTGAAACCATGTTGGGTGCTGTTGATGAGATCATTCTTTTCTAGGTGTTCCACCACTCTTCTCCTGACAATCTTCTCCATGACTTTGCATACTATACATGTCAGTGACACTGGTCTGTAGTTTAGTGCTTCATGTCTGTCTCCTTTTTTAAAGATTGGGACTACATTTGCTGTCTTCCATGCCTCAGGCAATCTCCCTGTTTCGATAGATGTATTGAATATTGTTGTTAGGGGTACACATAGCGCCTCTGCTCCCTCTCTCAGGACCCATGGAGAGATGTTATCTGGCCCCATTGCCTTTGAGGTATCTAGCTCACTC
>NC_091310.1:17377240-17447240 GCF_038502225.1 Cherax quadricarinatus
ATATATATATATATATATATATATATATATATATATATATATATATATATAGATATTATTACATAATTTGGTACACGTGATTTAAGAGATTCATTGCTGGTACAAAGAAGACATATACATTATGTATACATATGTAAATACACACAATGTATGTAAATACACATGTTAAAGGCTTTCTCACTCCGTGCCAAGGATGAGTAATAACGTGGGATGATATACAATGAAACTGTGACTGTCAGCAGAGTGCGCGAGCTATCACCACTCTCTCTCTCCATCTCCACCACCACTCACTACATCTACTCCATCAGCACACACTCACTCTCATTGATTTTGCCAACTTTTTCCAGGTTATCGGTTCGAATTCTGATGACTCGCCTCTCAGTCCCTCATCACGCTATTTTAATCTCGCATTTCACTTTCTCTCCGAAAACTCTAATGGATCTGTCATTCGCCCTCAATTTGAAACAGTTCTTAATACATTACTCTCGTAAATCAGACGTGAAATTGGATTCACGTAATCATATTTCCTCGACTGCTTCTAGGATAGTAAATACTTCAGAGTCTCTTAAGTTGCTTAATAGTTGTATTAACTCAAAGCCTGTAGACAAAAATATTTAGCTGGAAAAGGATCAAGAATTATATTTATTAATATCCTTCCAGCCTCTGGAACAAGTAACTGTTACCGCCAGGACCATGTCATGGATACTGTACTTGCCACTCTGAGTTAATTTCTTATTTTTAGTAGAAAGTATATATTTAATAATGTTGATATCTTTGAATTTATATGGAGAATTGCCACAAAAGTAACTGGCAGTGTATTTACCTTAATGTTGAAGCTAATATTTTCCAGACAAATCATGAAAGAGAGAAAAAGCGAAGTGCCCAGCACACCCTGCTTATTGACTTGGTTGTGCCCATCTGCTTGGTTCTGAATGTACACACTCCGACTCTCACTGCTGGGTATATGCCCGAAGCTGACAGCAGGTAATCATACACTCAAAGTTGTACATACACCCAGAGGAAACGGAATAAAATTTTACACTGAGTATTGAATATTTGCTTTAAAATATTCTTAAGCAAAGTTGATGCACTGATAATGAAACTAATAAACAACTTACCTGTAGAAAGGCTAGAGAATCAAGTATGCGATGCTGACTCGCCTTTCAGCTTCTGACCCTCGTCGTAAATTTTAAGGATAATAAATGCAAAGGTTTAGTCTAATAAAAGTAATGTTTATTACTTTAAGGAGACTTGTTGTATATACAAGTATAAAAAAGGAGAATTTCTTATCATTATACATATTAAGAGTGGCCGCAAAACCAACACTCCAAAGTCCATAAGTAGAATTCAACACCGAACTTCCGTGATTCTGCAAAGGAATCCTTACTTGAAGAGGAAATATTCCAAACTGTTTGTTAAGAGTGTCATTTCCTTATTTTTCTGAAATACTGTTTCTCGAGAAATTATAAATTATTACTTAACTTCATATCTAAATTAAAATTTCATGCACGATAATCTTATTTCATTTTTTCTTAAAAAAAAAATCATAAAAATTAGGACAAATTATTCGCATTCTCTGGCACCACTATATATTCTACCTGTAGTGTGCAACTAAGATATGTCCCAGAGCTGAGGAATGAACACGACGAAGAGAAACTAAGAAACCTGAATTTGACGGCTTTGGAAGAGAAGGTATAGTATATACATGATAGACTGGTCAATATACGATCAGATATGATCACCGGAAGGTGGTTAAAAGTGGGTTATTTCTAAGATACTGAAAAATCAGGCAAGCGTCTGTAACTTACTTATTATTAGAGTATATGCAGTCAGCAGCATAAAGATCTTCTACATAGTACTCAATCCGCCCTTGTATAGTAAGCGACCAGTTATCAAAATGACTTTTAGAGAACTCCAGGATGATCCTGGCAAAGGGGTCTGTCTTGACGTAGCTGTAGTCGAAACCTGAAAACACAACCAAGGTTACATTGGAAAGACAATCAAACCTGCTGCTGAAAGACCCAGTATGCACGTGCGCATTTCTCTTTAGTGAGAGTCTGGAGGAACCGTTTTTTTTTTCTGTTGATTCTCAATGTTATGATGATTTATATACTGTTTGCGACACTCCATGTGTATCTTACAGTCAGCCGTTAAACCTACGCTATCACCTCTCAAAGCTTATGTTGTACTGATGTTATCAGCGCCCTTATGACAAATTTAAACCGCTTCAACTTTCATGGGCTTAGCTTGAAGCACTCGTCTTCAGAATTAGAAAGAAGAAAACATTGAATATTCATGAAAATAGCGGTGAAAGAAGGTTAAAATAACTAACATTTAATGAGGAATCAAAAAATGAAGAAAAACCCTTTGTCCTATATTAGTGGCCATCTTGAATCAACGGATTCAATGAACCAGATCATACATCCATAGGAAATAATGGATTCCTCTGCCTTTAAAACCCATGCAATATATAGAAGGTAATCAGAAGGTTCATAAACAATAACCAGCACGGGTTCGGAGGTGGCAAATCTTGTGTTACTAACATGCTGGAGTTACATAACAAAGTAACTTATCTGAGACTAGAGAGTAATGAGTCAATTGGATTTTCTTATATTGCAAAAACGCATTTATTGTTGTATCTCAGAAGAAATTGGGACAAAAAAAAAATAGGCGCAGGGAGAAGAGAACGTACCCCAGTAGACTAAACATTATCTTAGGGAAGGGAAGCAAAGAGGGAAATGTCAGAATGGGGAAGTGTCAAAAGCGTGTTTCCTCAAAGATCTGTTTCTAGTTCATAAGAATGACTTACCAGATGAGGGTGGATTATATGAATCCCTGTTTGCTAATTATTTAAGATTAATGAGAATTAAACCAGAAAATAGAGAGGGAAAAGCTAATGTATTTAGACAAACTGCAAATGCAAGGGCATAAATATTCGGAAAGGGAGGCAAAGGCCTCGAGTGGGAGTGGACAAAGGCTGCAGATCTAGCTCAAAGAGAAAAAGGTTAAGCATAGTGCTTGGAATATCGCCAAAGGCTCAAAATCAACCGAATAAACTCTGCAGCCAAATCCTGTCTTGCAAATTTAATAGCAGCTTTCAGGAAACTCAAAAAGTATCATTCAGGGCACTTTATAAAACAAATACCAGGCCCATCTTGGAATAGCAGCACTATTAAGGAACCCACTCCGGGAGAAGCGTGTTAAGAAATTCGAGAAAATGTTGCTATGGAAAGAAGTTTGTTCCAGAGCTAAGATGTCTGAGCTACGAAGAAAGCTATCAGAACTGAATCTAACCATACTGGAAGAGAGAGGAAGCAGGGAAGACATGATAACATGTACAATAGACGGAAAACAAGGACTGGCTGTTTGACGGGTTGGACAAGGGTACTTAGGACACAGCAAGATGTCAAGTCACGGACTAGACACAGGGCGATCAGGAAGTATTTCTTCAGTCTCAAGGTGGTCAGGAACTGGATGAACTTCAAAGAAGTGAGAAGTGTGGGACAGGTTATTTACATAGTTTTAAGAGTAAGTGCAATAGAGCCCACAAGGCTTGGGAGTGAATCTGGCCACTGGCAAGCTGAAGAGTGGGACCAGGAGCTAGGACTATGCTGCAGCCACGTATAGGTGAGAACACACACGCACAGTAGGGAATAGGATTCTCCAAGAGAAGCCACAGTTGAAGGACTCGGCAAAATACAAGAGGGTGTTCCTGGACCGAGACAGGACACAAGCAGAATGACAGCAGCTGAGGGAGAGGACACAAAAGCGAAAGGAACTAGGAGGAGAGACAAGGACAGAAACAGCAGAGGACAACCAGAGCAGGGCAGAGCAACAAGAGCAAGCACACACAGAACCATCCCCAGAACCTTACAACCAATCATGCTATCCCAACACAAACCACAACCCACACCCACAGCTCCCACCCAAACCTCATCTATAGAATCCCACAGTACACTGCCCCAAAACAGTGATGGATAGGAAACTGAAGGTATGGTACACCAACGCTGATGGAATAACAAATACGTGGGTGGAGTGGCACAAAAGAGTCAAAGAGGCATCACCGGACATCATAGCTCTCACAGAAACCAAGTTCACAGATATGATACCATTTCACTAGATATTGTGAGCTAGTTCCTATTGCAGATAAGACTGCAGAGACAGTAGCTAAAGTGTTTAAAGAACGCATTATCTGCAGGCATGCCACCCCTAAGTCCCTAGTAACAGATAATGGAGGTGAATTCTGTAATGAGATTTTTGAAAATCTGTGTACCTTGTACAAGATCTCTAAATCCATCATTGTTCCTCATCATCCTGCCAGCAATGGGTTAGCGGAACGAACCAATAAGAAAGTGTTGATGTCTTGAGAGCCACTATCAGTCCCAACAGTGAAACTTGGGATGAAGTTATACCTGATGTGCAGTTTGCCATAAATTCTACTTACAATGTTTCCATAGGTGACACTCCACATTATGCATTGTACGGTGTAGATAAACGGTTGCCTTATGAGTTGCTATATTCTAATCTGAAACCAAATTACAACCCTGATGATTTCATAGCAACTCGTACCAGCTTAGCTCAAAGTGTTTTTAGAAAAATCCGTGAAACACTTCATAAATCAACAGCAGAATTTACAAGAGTCGCTAACACTCGAGCAAAGCCGTCCAAAATCAAAGTAGCTTCGAGAGTTATGCTGATTAACTTTAACAAAGCGTCTGCAATGCCTAAGCTTGATCAAAAGTTTGTTGGTCCTTATCGAGTAGTTGAACATATCAATGGCAATAAGTATAAGGTTGAACTTTCAAATGGTATAAAATACCGACAGTCGAGTACAGAAAAGTTGATAGAAGCAGAAAATACTTGAAGACGATGTAATCAGTCCATCACCCTTAAAGTTTTGAGGTGGTCAGTCCCTCAGTCTGGAGAAGAGTATTGTTCCATAGTCTTGTTTCAGACTACGAAACAATGCTCTTCTCCAGACTGAAGGACTGACCACCTCAAAACTTCAAGGGTGATGAACTGATTACATCGTCTTCAAGTATTTTCTGCTTCTATCAACTTTTCTGTACTCGACTGAAGAAGCCTACTGTGTAGGCGAAACGTTTCGAAATAAAAATACCTAACTGTTGCATATGTGTCTTACCTAACAAGTATAAGGTTAGAGAAATTAGTACTGGGCAGTTTAAAGAATCGCATTTAGATCATATGAAGTTAGTATGTGATGATATTGATATTCCAACCCAGACTAATGTGACAGACTCTGACAATCCTCCTGACTCTGTACTCTCTACCTCTAATACTCAGTCAGATGATCAACCTGAATGTCGTTATTCCCTACATACATGATAGGTATTGAGAAATCCTCAAGTATCATTTGTAACCACCAATTCAGATCTGCCTCAAACATGGCACGAGTTAGCCAGTGCAACAGAGTTTGATCCTCACAGAGAAGACACCCATTCTGCATATATCAATCTCACCCTAGCAGAGTTGGGGTTAAATGTAAATAACCTGTATAGATGAATAATTACAGTATCAAATTATCAATCTTCAAGAATTTTTTTGTGTGTTCACGTTCTCTCCGAATTCTGATATTTAGCAGCCTAGATTTGAGTGCACCAAGTCTGCTCTGTTAAACACTTCTTTCTTTGTATATATTTCTTCCTCAGAATTCGTAGATCACATGAATACAGATCGATCGATCAATTTTTTTATCACTTCTATTGTGTAATCCCAATGTTGAGTCTCATTCGATGAGTTGTGCTATATTATACCTTGTAATGCATTACAGTTTCATTACAGTAAATTACATTAGCTTTCATTCCAATATTCTCCTTATGTATGTTACAATGTTCAATTGTTGTGTACTTTGCCATTGTATAGAATCAGCCCAAGCCGTACACCTGCTGCCTCTAGTTTGTATTAGCTGTATGTTGGGACGACATACGTTAGTGTTGCCGAGCTCTCAGTAGTATCAGTTTCCAGTAGTACCAGTTGCCAGTAACCAGTTACCAGTAGTATGACTCACTACCAACCGTCTGCGTGAATCACTGACTGTTATTCATGTTGCTGCTGACCATAGCATGTTTTGAATGCCGCTCACCCCTACGACCCAATTCGTGAGTCAGTCTTAAGATAGAGAGCAGAGAGGCAGGGCAGGTCTAGTGCTTCCCATATATTCCATTATAATTATACTCCATTATTGTCTATGTGACTTTCCTTTACCCAACCCATATAATCGAACCCCTACATGACACTCTCACAGAAACCAAGCTCACAGGTATGATAACAGATGCCACCTTTCCAATAGGATATCAGATCCTGAGGAAAGACAGGAGACAGAGGGGGTGGAGGAGTTGCACTGCTGGTCAAAAACCGATGGGAATTTGATAAACTGGAGAGAGGAGACATTGGAGTAGCAAGAATTTACATAGTAGGAATGCTTCAGCCTGGAGGTCGCAAGGTGGTAATTGCAGTGATGTATAATCCACCACAGAACAGCAGGAGGCTGAGGCAAGAGTATGATAAGAGTAATAGAGCGACGGTTGACACACTGGCTGAAGTGGCAAGAAGGGCTAATGCAAGCAGAGCAAAACTGCTGATCATGGGTGACTTCAACCACAAGGAAATCGACTGGGTGAACTTGAAACCACATGGGGGACAAGAAACATTGAGGGCTAAGATGATGGAGGTGGTACTGGAAAACTTCATTTACCAACACATAAGAGACACTACCAGAGAGAGAGGAGGGGATGAACCAGCGAGACTGGACCTAGTTTTCACCTTAAGTAGTGTAGATATTGAAGACATCACATATGAAAGACCCCTTGGGGCCAGCGATCATGTGGTTTTCAGGTTTGAATACACAGTAGTTACAAGTGGAGGGGGGAACAGGAAGAGCAGGATGAACGAAGCCAAACTACAAGAAGGGGGACGACGCAGGAATGAAGAACTTCCTGAACGGGGGTTCAGTGTTACAGAGAACTGGCAGGGAAGTCAGTAAAGGAGATGATGGAATATGTGGCAACAATGTGCGAGGAAGCTAAGGAGAGGTTTGTACCCAATGGTAACAGGAATAATGATAAAGCTAGGATGAGCCCATGGTTCACCCAAAGGTGCAGGGAGGCCAAAATCAAGTGTGCTTGAGAATGGAAGAAGCATAGAGGGCAAAGGACCCAGGAGAATAAGGAGAGCAATCGCAGAGCCAGAAATGACTATGTACAGGTAAGAAGAAAGGCCCAACGACAATATGAAAATGACATAGCAGCGAAAGCCAAATTTGACCCAAAGCTGTTGTACAGCCACATCAGGAGGAAAACAACAGTCAAGGACCAGGTAATCAGGTTAAGGAAGGAAGGAGAGATCAGAAGAAACGATCGCGAAGTATGTGAGGAATTCAACATGAGATTGAAAGAAGTGTTCACAGAGAAGACAGAAGAGACTCCAGAAAGACGGAGAGGTGGGTCACAGCACCAAGTGTTGGACACGATACATACAACCGAGGAAGAAGTGAAGAGGCTTCTGATCGAGCTAGACACGTCGAAGGCGATGGGGCCGGATAACATCCATGGGTCCTGAGAGAGGGTTCCGAGACACTATCTGTACCCCTAATAAAAATATTCAACAAATCTATCGAAACAGGGAGATTACCTGATATATGGAAGACAGCAAATGTAGTCCCAATATTTAAAAAAGGGGACAGACGAGAAGCACTAAACTATAGACCAGTGTCACTGACGTGTATAGTATGCAAAGTCATGGAGTAGATTATCATGAGAAGAGTGGTCGAACACCTAGAAAGAAATGAGCTTATCAACAACAGTCAACACGGTTTCAGGGGCGGGAAATCCTGTGTCACAAACCTACTGGAGTTCTATGACAGGGTAACAGCAATAAGACAAGAGAGAGAGGGGTGGGTAGATTGCATTTTCTTTGACTGTAAGAAGGCGTTTGACACAGTTCCACACAAGAGATTAGTGCAAAAACTGGAGGACCAAGCAGGGATAACAGGGAAAGCACTACAATGGATCAGGGAATATATGTCAGGAAGACAGCAGCGAGCCATAGTACGCGGCGAGGTGTCAGAGTGGGCACCCTTGACGAGTGGGGTTCCACAGGGGTCAGTCCTGGGACCGGTGGTGTTTCTGGTATTTGTAAATGACATGACGGAAAGAATAGACTCCGAAGTGTCCCTGTTTGCAGATGATGTGAAGTTGATGAGAAGAATTCAATCGAACGAGGACCAGGGAGAGCTACAAAGGGATCTGGACAGGCTGCAGGCCTGGTCCAGCAATTGGCTCATGGAGTTCAACCCCACCAAGTGCAAAGTCATGAAGAGTGGGGGAGGGCAAAGAAGACAGCAGACTGAGTACAGTCTAGGGGGACAGAGACTACGAACCTCACTCAAGGAAAAAGATCTTGGGTTGAGTATAACACAAGGCACATATCCTGAGGCGCACATCAACCAAATAACTGCTGCAGCATATGGGCGCCTAGCAAACCTCAGAACAGCATTCCTCCATTTTAACAAGGAATCGTTCAGGACCCTGTACACTGTATGTTAGACCCATATTGGAGTATGCGGCACCAGTTTGGAACCCACATCTAGCCAAGCACGTAAAGAAACTAGAGAATGTGCGAAGGTTTGCAACAAGACTAGTCCCAGAGCTAAGGGGCATGTCCTACGAGGAGAGGTTAAGGGAAATCGACCTGACGACACTGGAGGACAGGAAAGATAGGGGGGGACATGACAATGACATATAAAATACTGAGAGGAATTGACAAGGTGGACAAAGACAGGATGTTCCAGAGATGAGACACAGCAACAAGGGGACAGTTGGAAATTGAAGACACAGATGAATCAAAGGGACGTTAGGAAGTATTTTTTCAATCACCGAGTATTCAGTATGTGGAATAGTTTGGAAAGCGATGTAGTGGAGACAGAATCCATACACAGCTTTAAGCAGAGGTATGATAAAGCTCATGGTTCAGGGAGAATGACCCAGTAGCGACCAGTGAAGCGTTGCCAGAAACTATGACTCGACCCCTGCAACAACAACTAGGTAAGTACACACACACACACACACACAAACACACACACACACACACACACACACACACACACACACACACACACACACACACACACACACACACACACACACGACATACAAAATACTGAGAGGAATTGACAAGGTGGACAAAGACAGGATGTTCCAGAGACTGGACACAGTAACAAGGGGACACAGTTGGAAGCTGAAGACACAGATGAATCACAGGGATGTTAGGAAGTATTTCTTCAGCCACAGAGTAGTCAGTAAGTGGAATAGTTTGGGAAGCGATGTAGTGGAGGCAGGATCCATACATAGCTTTAAGCAGAGGTATGATAAAGCTCACGGCTCAGGGAGAGTGACCTAGTAGCGATCAGTGAAGAGGCGGGGCCAGGAGCTCGGACTCAACCCCCGCAACCTCAACTAGGTGAGTACAACTAGGTGAGTACACACACACACACACAGGAAAATCTTGTGTTACAAACCTACTGGAGTTTCATGACAATGTAACAGAGGGGTGGATAGACTGCATTTTCTTGGACTGCAAAAAGGCCTTCGACAGTTCCTCACAAGAGGTTAATGCAAAGACTAGAAGATCAGGCACGTATAACAGGTAAGGCACCGCAATGGATCAGAGAATACCTGACAGGGAGGCAACAACGAGTCATGGTACGTGACGAGGTGTCAGAGTGGACGCCTCTGACGGGCGGTGTTGCACAAGGGTCAGTCCTAGGATCTGTGCTGTTTTTGGTATATATGAAAAACATTACGGAAGGGATAGATTCAGAAGTGTCCCTGTTTGCAGATGATGTGAAATTAATGAGAAGAATTAAATCGGTCGATGATCAGGCAGAACTACAGAGAGACCTGGACAGGCTACAAGCCTGGTGCGGTAACTGGCTCCTTGAATTTTACCCCGCCAAATGCAAAGTTATGAAGATCGGGGAAGGGAAAAAAGACCGCAGACAGGGTATAGTCTAAGTGGCCAAAGACTGCAAACCTCACTCAAGGAAAAAGATCTTGGGGTGAATATAATACCGAGCACATCTCCTGAGGCGCACATCAGTCAGATAACTGCTGCAGCATGCGAGCGTCTGGCAAACCTGAAGATAGCGTTCCAGTGCCTGGGTAAGAAATCGTTCAAGACTCCGTACACCATATACGTCAGATCCATATTGGAGTATGCAGCACCAGTTTGGAATCCACACCTTGTCAAGCAAGTCAAGAAATTAGAGAAAGTGCAAAGGTTTGCAACAAGACTAGTTCAAGAACTAAGGGGATTGTCCAACAAAGAAAATTTAAGGGAAATAGTCCTGAAGACACTGGAGGACAGGAGGGTCAGGGAGACATGATAACGACATAAAAAATGCTGCGAGGAATTGACAAGGTGAACAGAGATAGGAAGTTCCAGACGTAGGACACAGCAATAAGGGGTCACAATTGATAGCTGGAAACTCAAATGAGTCACACGGATGTTAGGAAATATTTTTTTAGCCACAGAGTTGTCAGGAACTGGAATAGTCTGGAAAGTGAGGTAGTGGAGGCAGGTACCATACATAGCTTTAAGAAGAGGTATGATAAAGTTCATAAAGAAGAGAGTAAACCTAATAGCGACCAGTGAAGAGGCAGGGCCCAGGTGCTATGACTCGACCCCTGAAACCACAATTAGATGAGTACACAGAGGATCCAGGGTGGTTTGAGAGAAAAAATCCCTCGAAACTGGTCAGAGGTATATCACAGGCAATTCAGGAGGGAGACAGTGCCTTGAAGTTGAAGGATCCTCGATTCAGAGAACTAGAGCTACCCTCTCCTTTCTCAGAAGAAATCTAATTAAATCCCCTCTGTTCCATTTTCCCTGGCGCTGTATAAACCCTTCGAGTTTTAAGTGGTTTAGCGCTTCTCTTCCAGACATTTTAAGACAAATACCCTGAATCTGCTTGCAACTGCTGAAAATATATGTATTCACATGTGGTCTTATTAACCCTTTTCTGGCCTAGTTCCTGTGTCTTGCGTGTTTTAATTAATATGCTCTTATTTTACCCTCCACTGCATGGCAATGGGATGCACAATAAAGTACCCACTTCAATAGTAAATTATATCTAACTTTATGAATATAATAATAATGTGCTGGTGTCAAACTCATATGCTCATGAGCATATGTTATGCTTAAGTGTTCTTCAGCGTTAGGAGGAAAATACTAGCGTATAAAACAAACACCAATATAAAACACACCAGGCAGAGTAAACTACACCAGACAAAAAACACACCACTCCGTATCAAGCACATTAGTGTAAACTAAACACCAGGAAGATTAAAAATCACGCGTGTAAAACACACCAAGCAGTGTAAGATACAGTCCGCAGTCAAAAAAAAAAAAAAAAGTAGAACACGGTATTCTGTACCGTTGGAGTGGGCAGAGGTGATCACAAAAATGTATATGAATGACACGCATCAATACACAGAAGCAGGTCGATCGACATGTGCCTTAGACAACACGCACATAAGCATCCACACACCCATAATACACCAACACTGAAGGTCTGAGGCATAGAAGAGACATTCTCTAGTTATGACGTTGAAAAATAATTCTTAATAAAATTGTCAAATCGAGATTTACACACCTCAGAGTGACAAGCTTTGTTTTAATAAAGTCCAGCAGTTGTAAAAGTTTGAAGCCTATTACATAAAGGCATTGACCAGTTATTCATCTGACTCTATCGATTTAATTACATCAGTAAAATTTCAAATTTGCACCTGATCTGACTATACGTGTGAAATATTATTCCTCTTATAGAATGCATCGTCAGTAACATTTTGGAGCAAATGATGAAGCCAATGATGAAAATTTGAAGCAGATTAGATGAGCTATTCTCCAGTTTGGATGTGCATTCCAACAATTCAACTTCATTTCTTATTTTAGTACATCAACAAATTTACCTGCACAGAGATGAAACCTAATAGGTACTATTCTGGCTCAAGACGTATTAGAAATTAAAAACTGAAGCTCTTCCCAGAAGGCAAACTGAAAATGTTTTAGCGTGATTTAACTGGAACAAAAATTCCACAATATTTAATAACTCGTCATATTAGCACCTACACTACTGTTTGCACGCTCTCTACGAATTGAAGCAAGATGCCCTCCATCGAGCTACTTTACCAACAGCTTAAGGAAGAATTGAGGATGGCGAAGATGAAGATTCGGCGACTGACCGAGGAAAACAAGAAGATTCGTAGTAGTCCTCCTGTTTTGAGTCCTCAGGTCAAGAAAGGAAACTGGTTAGTGGCTGGACAGCAGGGAACGAAGTTGACGATCAAGAAGACGAATGGAAAGGGAGAAACGATGAAGAAGAAAGAGACTGCCGTGGAAACTGTTGTGGAAACATCTAATACATTCTCAGTGCTACCCGACGAATGTGACTCGACTACTGGGAACGTCACGACGATCGACACCAAGGAAGGTAAGAATATTGTTGTTGTTGGGGATAGCCAAGTTAGGTATATGGATAGAGCGTTCTGCTTGAAGGACAGGAGTAGGAGACAGAGAGTTTGCTTTCCTGGGGCTGGGATGGAGGATATTGTTAGCCGTCTGGATGACATTATGAGAGGTAATGGGAGCAATCCTATTATCTGTCTCAGTGCTGGTGGCAACGATGTTGGCAGACGTAGGAGTGAAGACCTGATTAGCAGGTATAGGTCAGCAATAGAAATAATTAGGAGTAAGGGTGGGAACCCTGTCATATGTGGTATTTTGCCAAGGAGAGGAGTTGGAAATGAATGGTTGTCCAGGGCAATTGGTGTCAATTGCTGGCTGGACAAATACTGTAAGGAAAATGCGGTAACATTCATTGACAACTGGGACCTCTTCTATGGCAGAAATGACATGTATGTCAGGGATGGGGTTCACTTATCTAGGTCTGGGGCGCGAGCACTGGCAACTGCAGTGGAGGGAGCTGTTAGGTCTTTAAACTAGGAATAGTGGTATGGGTTTTGGAGGGAAAACAGTCAAGTCGCAGTGTAGTAATATGAGTACTAGGAGAACTAGTAATAGGCAAAATGAGGTAGATATTGGAAAGCCAGTGGCACAAATTGACAGGGACAGTAATAGGTTTAGTGGAATAACAGAAAGGAGCAGGAAGGGTAAAGAGAGAGGAGGGTCTTTAAATATATATTACACAAATAGTCGCAGTGCTAGGAATAAGATGGACGAGTTGAGACTAGTTGCTAGTGCAGGTAACATTGATGTATTTGCCTTAACTGAAACGTGGTTTAATTCAAAAAGTCGGGACATGCCTGCGGAATGTCACATTCAGGGTTTTAAAGTGTTCCAAGTAGATAGACGTGTCGGGAAGGGGGGTGGGGTGGCATTGTATGTCCGAGATCGATTGAACTGTTGCATAAAAACGGGTATTAAGTCTAAAGAAACACATACAGAGTCTGTTTGGATAGAATTTTCAGAGGGGCATGAACAATTAATTTTAGGTGTGATATACCGTCCCCCAAACTTAGATAGGGACCAGGGGAGACTACTATGGGAGGAAATTGTTAGGGCCACAAGGCACGATAATGTAGTAATTCTAGGAGACTTTAACTTTAGTCATATTGATTGGAATTTCTTGACTGGGAATTTAGAATCATACGACTTCTTAGAAGTAGTTCAGGATTGTTTTTTGAAGCAGTTTGTGACAGAACCTACAAGGGGTAATAACCTGCTTGACTTAGTTCTGGCAAACAATGAATCCCTTGTTAATAATTTAGAAGTTTCAGAGGAACTGCGTGCTAGCGACCACAAATCAATTACATTTAGCATTGAATGGAAGTATGATAGTAGGGATAACTCAGTAACAGTCCCAGATTTTCGCTTAGCAGATTACGATAGGCTTAGAGAACACTTATCATCTGTTGACTGGGGTAACGAAGAGAGCTATCAATATGACAGTTTTCTGAACACTATACATGAGGCTCAAAGAACGTTTATTCCATATAAAGAAATTAGATCAAATAGAAATGACCCAAAATGGATGAATAATAGGCTGAAATATCTACTAGGGCATAAAGGAATTTATAGGCATATCAAAAGAGGTGAGGGTCATCTTATGAATCAGTATATTGACATTAAGAGGGACATTAAAAAGGGGATAAGAAAAGCTGAAAGGGACTATGAAATTAAAGTTGCTAGGGATTCTAAAACTAACCCAAAAAGTTTTTTCCAGGTATATAGAACAAAAGTCAGAGATAAGATAGGTCCCCTTTAAAATAACTATGGGCATCTTAGTGACAAAGAGAATGAAATGTGCTCGATTTTAAATAATTATTTTCTCTCGGTTTTTACGCAGGAAGACACTAATAACATTCCAGTAATTAATTTCTATAGTGGATCAGAAGAAGATAAATTATGTAACATCACAGTCACTAGTGAAATGGTTGTGAAGCAGATAGACCGACTGAAGCAAAATAAGTCACCGGGTCCTGATGAGGTTTTTTCAAGGGTTCTTAAGGAATGCAAAATGGAACTCTGTGAACCATTAACTAATATTTTTAATTTATCTCTTCAAACAGGTGTAGTGTCTGATATGTGGAAGATGGCGAATGTAATTCCTATTTTTAAAACAGGGGACAAGTCGTTACCGTCAAATTACCGCCCAGTAAGCCTGACCTCAATTGTAGGCAAATTACTAGAGTCAATTATAGCTGAGATTATAAGAAGCCATTTCGATAAGCATAGCTTGATTAATGATACTCAGCATGGATTCACAAGAGGCCGGTCGATCTCCCTGTGATTGAAATCGCACATAACCAGTAAGTTTGCTCTTCTCGAGTGAGCTCTTCTTGCCACCTCAGCCAGTGTGTCCAACATTGCTCTGTTACTCTCTTTGTATTCCTCTCTTGGCCTCCTGCAGTTCTGTGGTGGATTATACATCACTACAATGACTACTTTGTGCTCCCCAGACTGAAGTGTACCTACTATGTATTCTCTTTCTCCAATCTGGACCATGCCTGCCATTTCCTCAAATTTCCATCGGTGTTTCACGAGCAGCGCAACCCTTCCTTCCCCTCTGCTCCTGTCTTTCCTCAGGATCTGATATCCTGGTGGGAAGATTGCATCTGTTATTGTCTCTGAGTTTCGTTTCTGTGACTGCTATGAAGTCTGGGGACTTCTCATTGATTCTTTCATGCCACTCATATTTGTTCGTTATTCCATCCGCATTCGTGTACCAAGCCTTCAACTTCTGTTCCAAAACTGTGGTCCTGGGAGGATATTGGGGTGGGGAGAGCAGGAGCTCTGGCGGGGGCCTATGGAGGGTTGTGGTGGGGGTAGAGTTCCCGTAGGGGGCTACTGTAGGGTTGGGGTTTGTGGTGCTGGGGGTGGGGACAGAGGGATCGGTGTGTGATTGTTGGCCTAGATTATTCAGTTGTCTTGGGGTTGTCGTGGTTGGAGTCCTTCTGCGTGTGTTTCTGGGGGGGGGTTTGCCCTTCCTGTGTGTGTGTTTGTACCCGAGTCATAGCTCCTGGCCCCGCCTCTTCAATGGCCGCTACTAGGTCACTCTCCCTGGACCATGAGTTTTATCATGTGTGTGTGTGTACTCACCTAGTTGAGGTTGCGGGGGTCGAGTCCGAGCTCCTGGCCCCGTGTGTGTGTGTGTGTGTTTAGGGGGATGTATTCTGCCGGGTTGGGTTGTTGAAGATTGGAGTTTGGACATTAAGTGGACGCCGTTGGTGTTGCGGGTGTCAGTTGAATGGCTCTATATGGAGATAACTGGCAACAAACCCTTAAATCAACACCCTGCACCAACTCCACTGTCACGAAGTAAAGTTATTTCCACCATCAGCATTTACCACCCGTACCATCAGCAGCTCCCGCATATCACCACCAGAACCACGAGCACCATCACCATCAACAGCACTACCACAACTACCATCACCACTGCAGCACTAACACCAGTGCTACGACATTAACAGCCCCAGTTCTTCCCTTGCTCTCCACTTCGCTACCACCAACACCCCTGCATAAGAAACCTGCCAGTACCTGAAGGACTACCTCAGACTTTCCACAAAATCAAATAATTAACGTCCTCGATTTCGTATTTGTTGAACTCCCGACACTGATATCTTTGGAGCTGAAGGTAAACTTGACTAATTAAGTTTACTTCTTTCAAAAATATAATGATGTATTCAGCAACTAAACTTGTGCGTTCCCCGCCGTTCCTTCCTATTTTTCTACTTCCTAGTTTCTCAAGTCGTTGAAGCTTGAATCATATGATCTGGGAACGTAGATTTGCATAGTCTCCTTAGGAGAATTAGATTTCAAACATTTTAAATAAGCAAGCATTGGTGCGACTGACTGACAAATGATCGAGCAGTTTGCTTTCAGTACATGTACACAGCACAATGATCTATGCCACTGATCATCACCAAATTTATTTAATACAGCTAATATTCAATTCCGGCAAACTATATGCCATGCGAAGTTGCTTCCCACCAACTTACCTAAACTCTCTGTACACACACGACAGGACTCGGCAAATACCCTGTATTTCCACGAACAAACAGACATCTACATACAGGATAAGTTCTTGTCTTTAATGGCTCCTCTTATCAGATTTCACTGCTTGCAGAACTACCGTAATTATTGAACATTACATGAAACAAAAAGTATCACTTAAATAACAACTTTCTTTTATAAATGGACACATTAAATAGAGGTCTTAACAGATGGAAACTTTCTCGCAGTTAAAACTTGTTTTGAAACGTGTTTCATTTACTATAGTTGAAATTCCTCCTTTTGAATCCAAAATATGTATTAACTTACCATACCACGGGCGGGATTTGAACCCGCGGTCAGAGAGTCTCAAAACTCCAGACCGTCGCGTTAGCCACTGGACCAGCTAGCCACAATGGTGGTGCCTATGCTAACCTTCCTATGGTGTAGAAATATACCTAGTTGGACGAATCTTATTGTGGCTAGCTGGTCTAGTGGCTAACGCGACGGGCTGGAGTTTTGAGACTCTCTGACCGCGGGTTCAATCCCGGCTGGGGTATGGTTTGTTTGCAATCGTGTCATTACGATTTCGTGAGTCATGTTGACGGCAGTGAAGGGACTTGAGCTAGAGTTTGTCACGGCCACGCTAGCTGGAGATTCGTCTGTAAAAACTTGCATTTGTGGTCACAGAGGTGCCTGTGCTAACCTTCCTATGGTGTAGAATTATACCTAGTTGGACGAATCTTATTGTGGCTAGCTGGTCCAGTGGCTAACTCGACTGTCTGGCGTTTTGAGACTCTCTGACCGCGGGTTCAAATCCCTCCCGTGGTATGGTTTTTAAACTTACTTAACTGGTGTATTTTTTTTATCTTACTGTATTTTTTTCAAAATACATTTTTATAATTCCAGGTTCAAACAATATTATTTTGTATTAATTCTTACAAAAGTTTTATTCAAAATATTTCACATCAAGGGGGGGGGGGACACTACACACCAAATAGAATTCTCATAGCAATTCCAAACTATTTGTTTAAAATATAATAATGTATATAAAAAAAGAAAGATAATGAAATATTTAACTTTGCAAAATACGAAATATCTTATAAATACTAGAGGTCGTTCCTGCCTGACAAATTTACTGCCGTTCTTCAATAGAACATTTGTTCAATAGAACAAATGTTCTCTTCAATAGAACATTTGAAAACCAAATGTTCAATAGAACATTTGATCCTTAAACGAAGAGACTAAAGAGAGGCATGGCAATCGCTTTCTTGGCATTTACTATACAAATAGCTGGAATACAAGACTAATTGTTTGCTCAGGGAACACAGGTGCTATTGGAATGGCTGAGTCCTGATTTAAAGCTGCAAATTAGGGAAATGCCTGGCGAGTGCCACATTATGCGGGATAAATTATTCCACACTGACAGAGTTGACAACTCTATACATCCTTGGTTAGGCCTCATTTAGATTATGCTGCACAGTTTTGGTCACCGTATTACAGAATGGATATAAATTCTCTGGAAAATGTACAAAGGAGGATGACAAAGTTGATCCCATGTATCAGAAACCTTCCCTATGAGGATAGACTGAGGGCCCTGAAACTGCACTCTCTAGAAAGACGTAGAATTAGGGGTGATATGATTGAGGTGTATAAATGGAAGACAGGAATAAATAAAGGGGATGTAAATAGTGTGCTGAAAATATCTAGCCTAGACAGGACTCGCAGCAATGGTTTTAAGTTGGAAAAATTCAGATTCAGGAAGGATATAGGAAAGTACTGGTTTGGTAATAGAGTTGTGGATGAGTGGAACAAACTCCCGAGTACAGTTATAGAGGCCAGAACGTTGTGTAGCTTTAAAAATAGGTTGGATAAATACATGAGTGGATGTGGGTGGGTGTGAGTTGGACCTGATAGCTTGAGCTACCAGGTCGGTTGCCGTGTTCCTCCCTTAAGTCAATGTGACCTGACCTGACTAGGTTGGGTGCATTGGCTTAAGCCGGTAGGAGA
Organism: Cherax quadricarinatus; assembly: GCF_038502225.1. Taxonomy (NCBI): domain Eukaryota; kingdom Metazoa; phylum Arthropoda; class Malacostraca; order Decapoda; family Parastacidae; genus Cherax; species Cherax quadricarinatus. The sequence continues at coordinate 17,395,778 of NC_091310.1, forward strand.
CTTGGACCTGCCTCGCATGGGCCAGTAGGCCTTCTGCAGTGTTCCTTCGTTCTTATGTTCTTATGTTCTTAAATGGCGCAGAGTTGCTAGGTAGGTCAGGGAAAATTTAAAACTATCGCCTCAAAGATATTCAGGGACAGACACGAAGAGATAGATACTGACTCCTTGGCTGCAGTTTCTGATAGGGCGCAAGAAGTGCTGCTGAACTTCTATGGGAAGTAATTAAGTGAACTTATCTTGTTTACTAGAGAAAAGTCAAGCAAGTTATTTACTTGCTTGATTTGTTTTATTGAAGGTATGCAGTACCGACAAGCTGAGGAATAACATGCATATGCAGTATCTGGGCATCACATATGCCACAGCATTTCGCACATTTAGCAGACTTCTGTAGTTAAATACAAGTGAATATAATACTGGAGGCAACAGATATTATTTTAAGGTGATCCGTCTCTCAACACTGATAAATAGGGTCAGACCCTAAGCCCAAAATAGACATGCTGTCAGGACTTATGTACTGGAGCAGAAGTGACGTATAGCAGCTGAAAGTGACGTAACCGGTCATTGTTATTCATTGGTGAAACTAGATCGTGCTTAAAAGTTGTTTAGCAAGTGAGTTGCAAACACTTTCGCTGCACCAGACCTTCATGGCATTTAAATGTCAGACAAGTATCATATAAATAATGGCATATAACACCGACAAGCTAATGGATAAGACAGATGTTATTCACTTGTGTATCTTTACTGTTGGATAAGATAAATTAGAAATCCGAATGTACTTAAATAACTGAGAAGTGACCAAAAAAAATTGATAAAACTGCAACCAGATAATAAACAATATACTTCAGAGTGAGTTTAGAAAAATAAGCGTAGAATTCGCAAAGCTAAAAAAGGCGAAGAACATTACACAAGAAATATGCTGTGGTTTGCAATGCGTTAAGCTGCTTTACCATTAGACAACTTTACTCTCATTACTGGTAAATGGCTTAGTAAATGCTATATCTCTGGCAACGATTTTCTTCAAGATCTGAATACCCAAAATATGTTGTTTTCGAATCCCGTGTCCTATGAATCTAAAGGGGCAAACTTTCCTGAAAAAAATACGAGGAAAAGGTCAGAAATAATGCGTTTAGCTTAAGATTCCTTGAATTAATCGCTACATAAGGAAAACATGTGGAAACAACAGAGCCCTGAAAGGTCAGAATAACAGAAGAAATTTTCGTTCATTTCATCGTTAATGGTTCAGAAACAGACGAACTTGCAAAGATATGCCTTTTCCAGGTAACGTTTGCACCCTCAAGAGTGATGGTGACTCAGAGCAGGAAGAAGTCAAGTTTTCAACAATTACTGGCGACAATTATTGTTGGTAAAGTAAAAATTTTCCGATTGCTGCACAATACACAATGTTGTTGGTAACTGAACTGTTCTTTATCGCTGGCAGCTACAGTGAAATGCTATGTTGTATTAGATGATGAATATTATACATGGAGAGAGAGAGAGAGAGAGAGAGAGAGAGAGAGAGAGAGAGTAAACAAAGTCAGGGCAGAGAGGGAGAAAACAAAAGCATTGATACGGTTCCTCTCCCATACCCCTCCTACCCTTCCGTCATCCAACCTACTGTACACAACTTTCATCAACACTGCCCGAAAATATAACCAAGCGAGACAATAGTTCATTTACCCTTTGAGTATTACATGCGAAGCGACACCCCCCTCTACATTCATGTTCACATCCACGCAAGCAATCTAATACTCACACTCACTCACATACATGCACACCCACACCCACACACACCCACACACACACCCACACACACACCCACACACACATACACACACACACACACACACACACACACACACACACACACACACACCCACACACACACACACACAAACACACAAAGTGAAAAGGCGGGGCCATGAGCTATGAATCGACCCCTGCAACCAAAATTAGGTGAGTGCATTCACACACACTTTACAAAAAATACTTAAAGAGGAAATTTTAGACTACATTTAGGTCTGTTTGGAACATTATCAAGTCACACATGAGAGAGAAAAAGAGAGAGAAGACCAGAAACCAGGTCGGGAAGAGAGTAGTGGTAGGAGTTGGAATGGTAGTAATAATGCGGTGTTAAATGCAGAAAAAAATTGGAATAGTAATAACATAGTTATAATGGTGGCAGTAGTAGAAGCAATAATAGTAGTAGAAGCAATAATAGTAAATTAAATCTGAATGTGAATCAGGTTCTTCTACTAACATATTTGTATGGTTCTCACAAAGGAACAAAGAAATAAGAAGCACCTCTGTTGGTCTTATGACCCATGTTAGGAAAGAAAGACAAGTAATGATTAAGTCAAACGACATGAGAAGTGAAGGAAAGTCAGAAGACATGAGATGTGAAGGAAAATCAGAAGACATGAGATGTGAAGGAAAATCAGAAGACATGAGATGTGAAGGAAAGCCAGAAGACATGAGATGTGAAGGAAAGTCAGAAGACATGAGATGTGAAGGAAAGTCAGAAGACATGAGATGTGAAGGAAAATCAGAAGACATGAGATGTGAAGGAAAGCCAGAAGACATGAGATGTGAAGGAAAGTCAGAAGACATGAGATGTGAAGGAAAGTCAGAAGACATGAGATGTGAAGGAAAGTCAGAAGACATGAGATGTGAAGGAAAGTCAGAAGACATGAGATGTGAAGGAAAGCCAGAAGACATGAGATGTGAAGGAAAGTCAGAAGACATGAGATGTGAAGGAAAGTCAGAAGACATGAGATGTGAAGGAAAGTCAGAAGACATGAGATGTGAAGGAAAGTCAGAAGACATGAGATGTGAAGGAAAGTCAGAAGACATGAGATGTGAAGGAAAGTCAGAAGACATGAAATATGAAGGAAAGTCAGAAGACATGAAATATGAAGGAAAGTCAGAAGACATGAGATGTGAAGGAAAGTCAGAAGACATGAGATGTGAAGGAAAGTCAGAAGACATGAGATGTGAAGGAAAATCAGAAGACATGAGATGTGAAGGAAAGTCAGAAGACATGAGATGTGAAGGAAAATCAGAAGACATGAGATGTGAAGGAAAGTCAGAAGACATGAGAAGTGAAGGAAAGTCAGAAGACATGAGATGTGAAGGAAAGTCAGAAGACAAGAAATATGAAGGAAATGCAGAAGACAGGACAACAGGAAGTGAGGACCAGGCAAAGGTTAGGTCAGTGCTAGAGCATTTTGCAATATTCTAAGAACTGTATTAATAACATGTTTGATTGCTAGAGGATGAAGCGTGTTAAGATGTTTTAGAGGTAAAGATAGGGAAGGTAAACTACAAGAGTGTCTTGCAGAAGAGATAGAAATTTCAAAGTCGAGAATTTGAGGATTACAGGTACGGAGGGCGTGGAGAACGAAAGAAACAAGAACACTTTTCTATACAAAAGGAGCATAAGAAATGTATTTAATGTGCATACCACTGTTCATAGGCTTGCTGTGGACATAAGCATCTCTGAAATGAAGCAATGAGCTTGATTCCTATCTAGCTGTGAACGTGATAAATGGAACAAGATTTTCAAAGATATCAAGAAAAGGTTAGAAGAGACTGGTGTCATATAGCCTGAATGCCAACACATCATCTGCACAGCAAAATCAAAGAAGGCCTTTGACACATTTCCTCACAAGAGATTAGTGCAGAAGCTAGAGGATCAGGTGCGTATAACAGGAAGGGCACTGTAATGGATCAGAGAATACCTGACAGGGAAGCAACAACGAGTCATCGTACATGATGAGGTATCACAGTGGGTGCCCGTGACGAGCTGGGTCCCACAGGGGTCAGTCCTAGGACCAGTGCTATTTTTGATATATGTGAATGACAAAATGGAAGGGATAGAATCTGAAGTGTCCCTGTTCTCAGATGATGTGAAATTAATGAGGAGAATTAAATCAGATGAGGATTAGGCAGGACTTCAAAGAGACCTGGACAGGCTGAACACCTGGTCCAGCAACTGGCTTCTCGAATTCATCCCCGCCAAATGCAAAGTCATGAAGATTGGGGAAGGGCAAAGAAGACCGCAGGCAAAGTATAGGCTAGGTAGATAAAGACTGCAAACTTCACTCAAGGAGAAAGATCTTGGGGTGACCATAACACTGAGCACGTCTCCGGAGGCGCACATCAACCAGACAACTGCTGCAGCATATGGGCGCCTGGAAAACCTGAGAATAGCGTTCCGATACCTTAGTAAGGAATCGTTCAACACACTGTACACTGTGTATGTCAGGCCAATACTGGAGTATGCAGCACCTCGTCAAGCACGTCAAGAAATTAGAGAAAGTACAAAGATTTGCAACAAGGCTAGTTCCGGAGTTCAGGGAAATGCCCTACAAAGAAAGGTTGAGGGAAACCGGACTGACAACATTGGAGGACAGGAGGGTCAGGGGAGACATGATAACGACATACAAAATACTGCGTGGAATAGATAAGGTAGATAGAGACAGGATGTTTCAGAGAGGGACACAGAAACAAGGGGTCACAGTTGGAAGCTGAAGACTCAGACGAGTCACAGGGATATTAGGAAGTATTTCTTCAGGGATAGAGTCGTCAGGAAGTGGAATAACCTAACAAGTGATGTAATGGAGGCAGGAACCGTACATAGCTTTAAGACGAGGTATGACAAAGCTCAGGAAGCAGAAAGAGAGAGGACCTAGTAGCGATCACTGAAGAGGCGGGGCCAGGAGCTGAGTATCGACCCCTGCAACCACAATTAGGTGAGTACAATTAGGTGAGTACACACGCGCTCTCACACACACACATGCACGCACGTACTGGCAAATGCACAGACTTGGCAAAAGCTACAAATCTCCTTGAATATAAGAACCTTGGCATGAGCAAACCTTCACGCAGCTCACCTGAAGAACAACAAGGGAACAACGGCCGCAGCAAATACAACACTAGTAAATTTAAGGGTAGCTTTCAGGAAGCTTAACAAGGAGGCATTCATTCCCCTATACCCGGCATATCTCAGGCCACTCTTGGAGTATGCTGCTTTAGTATGAAAATCGCATCTGATGAAGCATGTTAAGAAGCTGATATAGTGATAAGCTTTGTAACGAAACCAGCCCCAAAACTGAGGGGTGAGTTACCAATTGCTAGAGGAGCTAAGCCTAATCACATTAGAGAAGAGAATGATCAGAGATGACATGATTATGTACACAATACCGAGAAAATTGACAAGGTTAACAGGTCGAGGTTGTTTGAGAGGCGGGTGTAAGGTACACGAGGGTACAGGTGGAAGTTAGGAATACAGATAGGTCACAAAGATGTTACGAAACGCTTCTTTAGCCTTAGAGCGGTCAGTTAGTGGAAAGACCTCAACAACACAGTAGTTAAAAAGGGATCCATGCATAGTTTTAAAAACAAATATGATAGGGCTCACGAAGCCAGGAAAGAGTGATCCCAGATGTTGGCAGCAGAGGCGCGAGGCCAGGAGCAGAGACTCGAATTCTGCAATCACAATTAGGTTAATTAAGTGAGGTAGGTATACACTGATCATAAATCTTACTCTAACATTAGGTTCCCTCAGGGACAACTGTATTAATTGCCAGAACAAACGAAGGAATTTGTGATTAGGTACAGTGAAGGGAATACTGTGGATGATTCCACAGCTGGGGAAAAGAATCAGTGGAGAAAATGGGAATAACCATTAAAAGAGCGTGTATCGTAGCGATGATGATATGAAATTGGTAAAAGATGGCATCAGAGGTGAACTTGCCTTTGAGGCATGAACAAAGATTCTGAAAGACTTGGGAAAAAATGATAAGCTAGAGAGAATGTACGAGGAGAAATTTATCGAGCCTAAAGAGATAGAAGGAAGAGAAAGTAAACTGATAGAGGAAATTAATGTAAATAAGGTAGATGTAAGAGAGTGAAGGACCTTGAAAATGAAGTAAGGCTGCAAAGGCAGAAAGACTAAACAATCAATCAACTGGATATAGATAAGAGATATAGAATAACATACATCAAGAAAGTCAGGAAATATGAACAGCCAATCTATATCCAGCAGGTTAATGAAAATAAACAACAATAAAAGACCTAAGGGAAGAGGGGGAAATTTTCATTGGACAAAAAGGAGGCCATGAGAGAGACAGTTCTAATAATTTTTGGACTAAATGATGCAAGAGATACTGAGAGGAAAGAGTGCAAAAGGAGGAACAAGAAATTGAAGACTTGATTGAACAAATGGGAGCTACAAATGGAACAACAAAAATCTCTCTTTTCCGGAAAGGAATGTATTCAGAGGGATTTTGCTTGTTTCATTTTTAGCTCACATTTGTTAAATCAAGTCTTCAATTTCTTGTTCCTGTATTTTTTTTTTTTGTTGTTGTTGTTTGCATTCTTTCCTAGCAGGATTTCTTACATCATTTAGTCCAAACATTATTAGAGCTCTCTCTCATCGCCTTCTTTTCGTCCAATGAGAATTTCCCTCTCTTCCTCTAATTTCTCAAACTCATTTGTTTATTTTCCTAGTGATAAGAAGTAAATCAAATCTGAGATCTCACAAATTCAACACAATTTATGTCAAGGAAGATAGGAAGGATAGAAAGGCAGATATGAAGACAATGAGGGGAAAGAAACAGTAGAGGAATAGGTCATTTATTTCAGAAGACAAGGAAGAGCGGAAGATTGGAGTCCAGGAAATGCCACAACACTCCACAGACAATCCTTACCCAGTATTTCCAGAAGTGAAGCAAGAAAGGAGCTTGCTTATCAGAAGAAAAAAAACGGTAAGAGCAGAATCAGAGTGTGGTACTTGAATATGATTGGAGGTAGAATGGAAACAAAAGTGCAAGCGCATGGAAAATCTATAGAAAGCAAAGAAAAAAAACTGAGAACTAAGTAGAAGATACAGAGACGAATGTGGAGGTGTGTGAAGAGAAGCTGGTTAACATTTTGAGAAAGACATCAATAAATGCTAAATATGAACCGAAAATGCTTAAAAGTTAAATAAAGTTTGAGTTGACCAAAGTATCTGAGGAGGTTCTCTCAGTAGAAACAAGGGTAACACCACAGAAACAAACTGAGAAGGTTCACTTACAAGTATTGGACACCAAACACTTAACCTGGTAAGAGGTGAAAACTTTTGAGTGAGGTGTATACTCGAGAAAGCAATGGGAACCTACCAAACCTCACTAGGGATACTTTATAATAAAACAGAAGAACTTTCTGAACCACTAGCTAAAAAGTAATTGTCAATGGATTTAGGATAATAGAACAGATCTGGAAATTTATGAACCTAATACCAATATTTAAGAAGCTATTCTTAAGAGGAAGCGTTAAAGTGCAGACCAGTATATTTGATACGCATTTCAATGTAATGGAGACGATAGTCAGAAAGAGAGTACTGAGGAACTGAGTGAAGTGGCTACGTAAACAGTAACTGGCATGGGTTTAAAGATGGTATACATTATCTCGTAGATCTGGTGAATTTCTTTGGCTAAGTAACAGAAATAAGGAAGACAGGGATGAGTCGACAGCATATTCTAGGACTAAATGAGAGCATTGGATACTGCATTTTACAAGAGACAGGTTCATATTTTTAAGCAGGCAGGAATTACAAGGAATATGCTACATTAAATAACAGAGTTCCGTACCTTATGGACAAAAGACTGGTAGTTCAAGAAGAGATGTCAGACTGGAAAAGTGTAACATATGAGGTTCCCAAAAATTTGGCATTAGAACCCGGTAATGTTTCTCATAAGTATGAACAGCATACCATAAGGAATAGAGCTAGATGACGACAAGGAAAGGCTAGATTGGACAGACATGGGGCTAACTGAATTCAACTCTAATAAATACATGTTAATGAAAATTGGGGAAGGAGTAAGAAGACCGTGAACTGAATATAGACTCAGGGGACAGGAACTGTAAAACCTCCTTCAAGAAAAAAAGACCTAGGAAATAGGACAGTGCCAAGCATATCGTCACATGCACACAATAACTGAATAACAGCTGCAGCAAATGTTTGTTTGGGAATTCTAAACAATGTGTAGAGATAAACAACCAGACTAGTCCCAGAGAAAATGGGAATGACCAGAGAAGAGAAGCTAAGCTAAGGAAACTTAAGTTGATGAGAGTAGATGAGAGAGGAACCAAGGAAGACAAGGTAACTATATTCAAAATACCGAGAGGAGTTCGTGTTTGGAAGTATTATCTTAGTCTTAGGGTATTCGACAAGTAGAATAATCTGAAAGAGGAGGTAGTTTATGTAGACTTCATACATAGTATAACAAAGACCACGAGACTTGGAGAGAGTTAATCCAATAATCGAAAAGGTGCCGAGACTCGATCCCATTAACAATGACAGACTACACACAATGAACAAATCCTTGTGCTGAACGTGAACAAAAACAGAGCATAGTGCAGAGTGATGAATGTTGAACATTTCAAGAAAACAAAGTTAAAACAGGTGTAGTTAAGGCAATACAAAGTTAGGCTTAATAATTAGTCGTGTTAATATGCTAACGTGTCATTGCAAATGAAAAGTCAACATGGTGCCCAGACCCTGATCAATACTGACTAGGAGAGTGCGAGACGTCCCTTGCTGGGAGAGAGACGTCCCTGGCTGGCAGAGTGAGAGACGTCCCTGGCTGGGAGAGTGAGAGACGTCCCTGGCTGGCAGAGTGAGAGACGTCTCTGGCTGGGAGGGTGAGAGACGTCCCTGGCTGGGAGGGTGAGAGACGTCCCTGGCTGGGAGAGAGAGACGTCCCTGGCTGGGAGAGTGAGAGACGTCCCTGGCTGGGTGAGAGAGACGTCCCTGGCTGGGAGAGCGAGAGAAGCTCCTGGCTGGGAGAGTGAGAGACGTCCCTGGCTGGGAGACTCAGAGACGTCCCTGGCTGGGAGAGTGCGAGGCGTCCCTGGCTGGGAGAGAGAGAGACGTCCCTGGCTGGGAGAGAGACATCCCTGGCTGGGAGAGAGACACATCCCTGGCTGGGAGAGTGAGAGAGACATCCCTGGCTGGGAGAGTGAGAGAGAGACATCCCTGGCTGGGAGTGAGACGTCCCTGGCTGGGGGAGAGAGATCTCTAGCTGGGAGGGGGACGTCCCTGGCTTGGAAAGTGAGAGATGACCCTGGTTGGGAGAGTGAGAGAGAGAGATCCCTGGCTGGGAGGGGGACGCCCCAGGCTGGGAGAGTGAGAGACGTCCCTGGCTGGGAGTGTGAGAGACATCCCTGGCTGGGAGAGTGAGAAACGTCCTTTGATGGGAGACTCGTGGAGTGAGAGACGTCCTTGGCTGAGAGAGAGAGACATACCTGGTTGGGACAGTGAGACACATCCCCGGCTGGGAGAGTGAGACATATCCCTGGCAGGGAGAGTGAGAGACATCCCTGGCTGCGAGAATGAGAGACATCCCTGGCTGCGAGAATGAGAGACATCCCTGGCTGGGAGAGTGAGAGAGGTTCCTAGCTGGGAAGAGACGTCCCTGGTTGGGAGAGTGAGAGACATCCCTGGCTGAAAGAGTGAGAGACGTCCCTGGCTCGGAGAGTGAGAGACGTCCCTGGCTAAGAGAGAGAGAGATATTCCTGACTGGGAGAGAGAGAAACGTCCCTTGCTGGGAGAGAGACGTCCCTGGCTGGGAGAGAGACGTTCCTAGCTGGGAGAGAGACGTTCCTGGCTGGGAGAGAGACGTCCCTGGCTGAGAGAGTGAGAGATGTCCCTAGCTGAGAGAGTGAGAAAAGTTCCTGGCTGGGAGAGAGATTGATCCCTGGCTTGAAGAGTGAGACAGATCCCTGGCTGGGAGAGTGAAACAGATCCCTGGCTGGGAGACTCAGACTCCCTGGCTGGGAGAGTGAGAGACATTCCTGGCTGGGAAAGTGAGAGACCTCCCTGGCTGGGAGAGTGAGACATATCCCGGGTTGAGAGAGAGACATCCCTGGCTGGGAGAGTTAGAGATATCCCAGACAATCCCAGCCTTATCTCTGTAAGGCTGGGCATTATCAAGTATTCGTGATTGATCGAATACGCGGCCCTATGAGATAAAGAAGTACCAGGAGGGCAGTCTTGGAGAAGACATTGCACATAGGTGGTCGCGAGTCTAACCTCATGTACTATATTGCTCTATATGTGATGTTGTTGTTCTTTCCTGTGTAACTGATGAACTGATGAAGCCTTGGGAGGAACAATGCTCGGTTATCGTTGCCTTTATTTCTATCTGTTGGCTCTTGCCACTGTCTGCGAGTTCGCTGTCTAGTGTATGTAGACCAATCTGCTTAACTTCAGATGATGTTGCGTTCGTGTAAATAACCAATATGGATAGTATGTCATGACATTTTAAGGGTCATGCATCAATTAAAATCTAAACAAGAAGGATATTACAGAATTTGATAAAATAAAAACAGAGAGTAGTTTTATTTTCTCTGAGATTTCTACGGTTGTCTAGTCATTTATGTGACGCCAGGAATTTGCTTGGTTGTTGTTGTTGTTGTTTTTGGTCTGGTATATTAGGGTCGACATAAACGTGGATGTCTGTCCTCATTCAAGCAGTCAGTGGTACTAAACATTTCCTACCAGTGTATAAAATGAAGCTGTAAAGAATTAAAATCCAATGTCTTAAATTATTTATCCAACATTACCAGGTTGGGAGGTGGAGAGAGAGAGAGAGAGAGAGAGAGAGAGAGAGAGAGAGAGAGAGAGAGAGAGAGAGAGACGAAAGAGAGAAAAAGTCTGAGAGTGGTAAATGCATACATTCTGGAGTGCTATAGTATTTGCAGTAGAGTTTTTGTGTATTTGCGTTTGTAAGAATGTCTGCTCACCATAAAGCTCTCCGCCCTTCCCTGCGTACACACTGACGAATGGATACAGTGAACACTGTCTTTCCCCCAGAAACTGAAAGTGGCATAAAAATTCAGGGAAGTGAGAGCGGCAGAAAAAAAAAGAGGGAAAGAGTGAGAAGGAAGGAAGCGTGATGAAGTGTCTCATTTACCAGAGTTGGGAGAGAAAAATCTCTGAAGTGTAAATTTCAAGAAGACAGGAAGAAAAATACTGCGAAGAAGGTTAGTGCAAGGATATTACCAAACTAGTGTAGAGAGAGATTGTGAGGGGAGGAATAATGGGGAAAGGGGGGGGGTTGTGAGATATTATATAGTGTGTTTCGATAGTGATGGGAGGAGATGGTATGAAGGGTATGTAGCTGAAGAGCTATAAACCTGATGGTGACAGCAGCAGTTGGTGAGAAAGATTTATAGCGAGAGCTGCAAAGTCGGTGGCTATGAGAAAAGTTGCAGTGACAAGTTTACAATGTGAGCGCTAAGCTGCAGGAATTTAGAGAATATTGTTAGGGAGACGAGAGACGACAGAGGGAGGGAAGCTTTAATAATAAAAATAAATAAAAATAATAATGAAAATAATAATCCATACATCTACAAAGTACAATTTACAATATATTCTGGAATAGTAGACATTATTGACATACTTCACAGAAAGTCCCTGGTTATGCAGATAATTCCGGGCAGCCTTAAAATTAACGTATAACTGTTGAATGATTAATTAATTTGATTTACAAGAATGCTAAAGTTTGTAATATTTGACATTAATTCTAACACTTTGGTTCATGATAATGACATTTTTGGAACTTTCTCTAAAACAACTTGTTGTAACGTTTGTAGAAGTTATTACAAATGTTGATCATTTCAAATACTTATCTATATTATAGTATTATTGAATTATACAGCCTAAAAATTCTTTCCATTTAAACTAAACAAAATTCTGAACTTTCCGTAGAGTTAATAATCTCTCAAGCACTGCTCGCGTAAGTCTTCCCAAACTAACCCATGTAAACAGCCATATTACATCATTTATAGAACAACTCAATATGACTGATACACTTCTGTGTCATAATCAAGAAAGGCAAAACTATATAGAGCATCCAAGTGAGAATAAAAACTAAGTTAGGCTTAGTTAGATTAAATTAAATAATTTATAAACAATAAGATATCTTTTATTGTCATAGAAGCGCACACGATCATTCAGTGAATTAGGAACTCAAAATTATTTTAAGCCACAAATATATATTTCCTTTGACATTATACACAACATTTATGTTACAAGTATAAGAGAAAAGTCTGATTCAGGGCACAATGTAATAGCAGTTCAAAAGAACAATGTGAACTGCGACACTGTGTTCAACACAAAACTTGTTTTTCTTACTAAAGAATATCCACCATGCAACTTTATTTTAAATAAAGCTAGACATCCCCCCCTGGGATAATCATAATTGCATTTGTTAATACAATTATGATTATAATATTTATTGGAAGCATTATTTGTTTTATTATATTCATTGTAGAAACTCTAAACTTGTAGGGGTCAAACAGCTTCAGGGGAATGGAAGGCACCTCCCCGGTAAGATAAGGTAAGCACTAAATCCGAATGAGAAGCGGGAAGTTAACAGATTCGTTTGAAAGGGAATGCTGTCGTCAGTTTATTCAGAAAAGAGCTCTTCAGCGGCATCTTGACAGCCTCCCAGTGAAAGCTTGGCATGCAAGTATACCTTTATTTAAAATAAAGTTGCATGGTGGATATTCTTTATTAAGAAAAACAGCCTTGTGTTGAGCACAGTGTCCCAATTCACATTGTCCTTTTGAACCGCTATTACATTGTGTCCCGGGGCCTGGTGGCATAAACTCTCGCTGCACACGGTGAATGTCCGGGTTCGATTCAAGGTGAAGGGGTGGAAACATTGGACTTTTTCCTTACACTGGTTGTCTATGTTCACCCATCAATAAAATGGATACCTGGGTGTTAGTCGACTGGCGTGGGTCGCATCCTGGGACAAAACTGACCTAATTTGCCCGAAATGTTCAGCATAACAAGCGGCTTTCTATACAGCAGTTTGTCATTGATGTCAGCTAGGACTGTATACCATGTACTTGTAGTAAATAAAAATATTATTAATTATTATTATTATTATTATTATTATTATTATTATTATTATTATTATTATTATTCCAGAAGGTTAGAATAGAGAGCGTCCTGAGCTAATGACCTACAATAAATGTTAAACCCAGCAAGTATCATAATATATGAGAGTCCCCGGGAGTTTTATAATTCTATAACGTGGAATAAATCTGTTGCCTTCATTATCCCGTAGTGCAATGTGAAAAGACATAACATGTAGTTATTATTGACATTCTTCACAAGTTGCTTATAATGAGTTCATTATTCAGAGCGCAAAATTTTCTTTCTAGTCTTCTATCAGTACTTCAGAGGGTGAGTTGATGCTGAAGTTCTTTTGATCCAAGGAATTGGAAATGCCCTCCCATTGCATCAGGTCAAACCGATTACCTTCCATTCCAAGACGATAACAAACTCCTCCGAGTTGACAACTCAGTGCACGATGACAGAGTCCTTCCCAGAATCTTATAGTCCCAGGTCCCTCTACATTAATGCAAGTAGGCCTAGTAGCTATAGCTTAAAGCCCTTAAGAGGCCCAGGAGCTGATTTACATTCTCAAGAGGCAGAGAAGCTGTACATCAACATCTTCGAAAGGTCGTGGAACTTAAATTCATCCTGCCAAACGCAAGCAAAATTTTAGATCTGATTAATCAAGTAAAGAATTTCAAAGATATCATCAAGAAAGAAACTGGAAATCAACCTAATCAAACATTATGAAAGTTTAAAGCCAATCAGATAAAACATTAAGGAGATATTTTAACAGCCCCCTGAGAGACCCATAACATGCAATTCAATGCCCTCATGAGAATCACTAAGAAATTCCCTAAAAGGGCTGAAACTTATTCTTATTAATCATGAAAAAAATTCATAAAGAATCTAGCAAGGCATACTTAAAATATTAATTATTAAAAACTTTTAAATTTACGTAAAACTTTGAGAAAACTGCAAAGTGTATTTCCATAAATTTAATGTTTAGAAGGTTAAGCAGCATGACTGAAAGTAATGGTGATGGTTTATTGGGGAATAGTCTTCCTGTCTTCAGATAATTGTGAAACTTACGTCAGTTATTCTCCAAGACTCGGGAATCTGCTAAAATGTGCTTTTAAAAATATAGAAATAGACGATAATTAAGCTAAAATTTCCCAATTTGTTATGAGTAAGATAAAAATTAGATCTGCTAAAAGACTAAGGAGTATTACATTAAACATTATAGGGTGTAGACTTTAACAAAATAAATATTAAATGATGAGAATTAATACAAAGATTATCATAATAAAAGATTTTCAGAGATGAAGAAAACTGTTATTTTTAAAGGTCAAAGCACCGGCAGCATTATGAGGACAACGAAACTTGGAATATTAGTAAGGAAGTTATAATATTTTGATAAGTGCTTTAACCTATAAGATAAAAACTCGCTAGGTAAAACTACCTATCAAAAATAAAATCTAAGAGGACAAAGTGTTTTTAAACTAGATATCAATAGGAGCTGCTGGAACTAAAGTATCGACACTATACAGAGAACCTAACTACACAATAAGGAGTAAAATTATTAGTAGTTGTAGTTTCATCCTTGGCCAAAATGTGACTCAAATCTAAGACTGTAACACACGAAAAGAAGTCGTGATTTCCAGCAACAACAAAATAAGTAGAAGAAAAGACGTGAAAATCGATATTTGTAGAATCTTATGCATCAGTGGTTGTAACATCAACTGCATCGGTGGTAAAGACATCAAATGTTAACGTCATCAGTTGCCGCCACTTTGAAGGTGGCCGCATCAGCGGCAATAGCAACAGTTTTTGCAGTGTTCCAATCGAAGCCATTTCATGTTGAAAGACATAGGTCACACCATGTCATATGCTGGGTCAGGGTCATCGCTAGTGGTGTTAATGGTGGCAGCATTAGGAGCATTAGTCAGTAGTCTGCTCTATATCTATATACCATTCCAAGCATAGGGGCGCCATGACACAGCCTGTTTTTATGACAGGTAAAACATTCATACTAGTAAGGCCCGCACGAGGAGGAAAAAAAAAAGTGAATTCTGAGTCAGGTAAAGCCTTATTCCTCACCACCACTGTTACGCGACCCAGCGACGGCGTAAATATCCAAGTTCTTTAGTGCTCCAGCAAGATAAATATTCCCTAATATTTTAACAATAAAATCCAAAGGGGTAGTCAAAAAAATTCTCATGGCAACTAACAAATCTCTATATTTATTTTAACGGTACAGGCAAATTGGCATCCAGTCAGCTTGTAACCAGTCCAAACCGTCTTTTATGTAGAATAAATCAGCTTTGAAATTCTTAATCTGATCAGAAAAGATATTCTTAAGTTATCATATGGACACCGTTATATTAATTTCACTAATAAAATTGGTACCTATACAGACAATTAACAATTCAAACCTTCCATTCAGTAAGACACTAATATTAGCTGAAATTTTGAAGCCGATCAAGAAAGACGCTCTCAGGTTATCGCACAGAATCTTGGAGGAAAAAAATAAAGAAAAATCTACATCTATATTAGGTATCTCCTCTTGGTGGACACTTAAATAAAGCGATTTTATGTTTCCACCTAACTTCAGTACACTGCCTGCAGACTCTGCACCTTTCACCTCGTATAGACTCGGACTTCTTTACGATATAGTGAAGGTGGTCTGCCATGTTTCTAAATCCTCAAGGGCTCTATAACTTGACTAGCTTTTAGGAGCTACATTTAGTCCCGTCTCAGCTTCTCGCAAATCCTGCTGCGATAAGCAGCTACTCAGTGCCCTGCACCAGCAGTCAGGTGGCAGGAAGGCAGACATCCGACAAATATAGCTACAATAAAAACACTCACACCAGAACAGGTGTGTTTGTGTCACCCATCCTCCAGTGGATGCTTCCTCACATTATAGCAGCATTTATCATGACCGTCTCTAATACAGTGACACCGAGCCAAGCTAAGGCAACAACGCGCATCCAGGTCTGGAGTTTTAAGACTAGCTCACCGCGGGTTCAGTGTACGCCTGTACCGTGGCTTGTCAGACTAATTATGCAATTTTGTTTTATATATCTGAAGTGTAATTTGGTGCACAAACATTTAGCTTCAGTTTAAATCTTTCATTAACCCATTTTTTCAGCAAAAAAATTAAGCTCTTAATAATTGACACTAATGTAATGAACCGTCAGGAGTTCATCCCAACAATTAGGATTTCTTCATAAAATTATTATGGTTTTAATTATCAGTTACTTCAGCTCAGTAAACTGGAGGAATAAATTAGAGGACTAATAACTAATAAATGCACCTGGCCTCACATCAATGCCCATGACCTCACACATCAATTTGACCTTACGTTTCATTGTACCTGACCTAATACATCATGAATTTACATGACCTCATACCTCATCAATTCCCTTGACTTGACTTAACACTTTTAGCTGAGAATCGATGAATTCCTCTCTCTACTTCCAAGGTTTGTCTCCAAGAAACTTACTTTTATGTTCTTCTTATTACTATCAGTGTGTTAGTTCCAAGTTGATTAGTTGCTTGTAAATATATATTTAGGCTATTTACAACTACGGTAATAACAGAAGTAATGAATCCGTCAGGGTAATGCAGCACTTGTCGAACCGAAGGAATTCAGAGTTGATTCAAGGTAATGTTAACTCTTATTACCATAATTATATTTTCAGCATAATTTAACTTGTGAATTCAGCTTTTCAGTAGGCTGACAGTGAGACGCAAATTATTATATTCCTGGAAGGAGGGGGGTGGGAGAATTAAACCCGTTATGGCCATATAGCATCTAGAGTAATGGAGGCAACCTAGTTCGATTCTTGTGCAATTTCTTGAGTTTCTCACGGGCATCAAGGTACTTCTTGTAAGGAGAGAGGGATGCAGAGGACAAGTAAGAGATACAGATGACATGTGATAAAGAAGAAGGGGAAGAAAACGTGATGTATAGTTATGGCCAAAAAGGAGCTGATTTAAGAGACGCTGAGAAGAGTGGAGGTAAAAAGTATGTTGGAAGGCACTAAAATCTCTACCTTCTGAGGAGGTGCTTCTGTAATGACACTTTTCGGAGGTAGAACAAAAAATTTACCGAGTAGAACAGTTTATAATCAAACTTTATGTTAGATGAAGCAATTATTTTTTTTTATTAACAGATCGACCGTTTCCCACCAAGGCAGGGTGGCCCGAAAAAGAAAAACTTTCATCATTTACTTCATCACTGTCTTGCCAGAAGCATGCTTACACCACTGTTATAAAACTGCAGTGCCGGCACTTTACTTCCCATCTCCAGGACTCAAGTCCAGCCTGCCGGTTTCCCTGACTCCCTTCATAAATGTTGCCTTGTTCACACTCCAACAGCACGTCAAGTCCTAAAAATCATTTGTCTCCATTCACTCTTATGTAACACGCTCACATATGCTTGCTGGAAGTCCAAGCCCTTCTCACACAAAACCTTCTTTACCCCCTCCCTCCAACCTTTCCTAGGCCGACCCCTACCCCGCCTTCCCTCCACTACAGATTTATACACTCTCGAAGTCTTTCTATTTTGTTACTTCCTCTCTACATGTCCCAACAATCTCAACAACCCTTCCTCAGCCCTCTGGATAATAGTTTTGGTAATTCCACACCTCCCAATTTCCAGACTACGAGTTCTCTGCATTATATTCACACCACACATTGTCTCAAACATGACATCTCCACTGCCTCCAGCCTTCTCCTTGTTGTAACATTCACCACCCATGTTTCATACCCATATTAGAGCATTTGTATAACCATACTCTCCTACATTCCCCTCTTTGCTTCTATGGACAAAGTTCTTTCTCTCCACAGACTCCTCAGTGCACCACTCACCTTTTTCCTCCCATAAATTCTATGATACACCTCATCCTTCATAGACCCATCTGCTGACACGTCCACTCCTAAATATCTGAATGCATTCACCTCCTCCATACTCTCTCCCTCCAGTCTGATACATAAATACATTACACACACACACACACACACATGCACAGGTGAAGCACCTAGAACGGAACCAGTTTATAAATGACAACCAGCACGGATTCATGAAAGGCAAATCCTGTATCACAGACCTACTGGAGTTTTATGACAAGGTAACGGAAGTAAGACGCGAGAGAGAGGGGTGGGTAGATTGAATTGCAAGAAGGCCTTCGACACAAGAGATTAGTGCAGAAGCTAGAGGATCAGGCGCATATAACAGGAAGGCACTGCAATGGCACAGAGAATAACTGACAGGGAGGCAACGAGTCATGGTACGTGATGAGGTATCACAGTGGGAGTCTGTGACGAGCGGGGTCCCACAGGGGTCAGTCCTAGAACCAGTGCTATTTTTGGTATATGTGAATATGATGGAAGGGATAGACTCTGAAGTGTCCCTGCTCACAGATGATGTGAAGTTAATGAGGAGAATTAAATCAGATAAGGATCAGATAAGACTACAAAGAGACCTGGACAGGCTGGACGTGTGGTCCAGCAACAGGTTTCTCGAATTTAACCCCGCCAAATGCAAAGTCATGAAGATCGGGGAAGGGCAAAGAAGACCGCAAACAGAGTATAGGCTAGGTGGCCAAAGACTGCAACCCTCACTCAAGGAGAAACCTCTAGGGATGAGTATAATACCGAGCACGTCTCCGGAGACACATCAACCAGATAACTGCTGTAGCATATGGGCGCCTGGCAAACCTGAGAATAGCGTTCCGATACCTCAGTAGGGAATCGTTCAAGACACTATACAGCGTGTACGTCAGGCCCATACTTGAGTATGCAGCACCAGTTTGGAACCCACACCTGGTCAAGCGCGTCAAGAAATTAGAGAAAGTGCATAGGTTTGCAACAGGGCTGGTTCCAGAGCTTAGGGGAATGTCCTACGAAGAAAGGTTCAAGGAAATCGGGTGGAGGACACTGGAGGACAGGAGAGTTAGGGGAGACATGATAACATACAAAATACTGCGAGGAATAGATAAGGTGGATAGAGACAGGATGTTCCAGAGATGGGACAGAGAAACAATGGGTCATAATCGTAAGTCGAAGGCTCAGATGAGTCAAAGTATTTCTTCAGTCACAGAGTTGTCAAGAAATGGAACAGTCTGGCAAGTGATGTAGTGGAGGCAGGAACCATACATAGTGTTAAGATGAGGTATAATAAAGCTCATGGAGCAGGGAGAAAGAGGACCTAGTAGCGGCCAGTGAAAGGGCGGGGCCAGGAGCTGAGTCTTGACCCTTGCAACCACAATTAGGTGAGTACACAGTCATATCCCCGCTTTACGTGATTTCGAACTCCGTTAAATTCGCCTTGAAACCACTTTTCAAGAGTAAATTTCAGTTCAGCGAACATCATTACGTCCGACTTTACGTCACACAGCAACTTTACCTACGTCACAATATTTTAAATTGTGTTCATTATTCTTTAAAAAGTACAACTGAAACGTGTTTTTAGTGTTCCTAGAGGTTTAGAAATAGTTTTATTCATTTACGAGTTATTTACACCAGTTTTACGATATCTGTCGTCATTTTAAGTCATTTTTAAGGCATTATGTCCAGTTTAAGTCAATAACCAAGTTACGTCACGGCTCTTGGAACCAATTAATTACGTAAGGCGGGATATGACTGTATAACTTACAAATATATTATAGGTAATAGGTTGGTAGACAGCAACCTCGCGGAGCTGTAATACCGTCTTGCCAGGTGAGTGTGAAATGGAAACCAGTAATTGTTTTACGCAATAATAGGATTGCTGGCGACTTTTTCTTTTTGTTTCATAAACACGCAAGATAATAGCTAGATCTTGCTACGTCTACATGCGCTTAGGTTACACTACACATGCGCGTACACTAGTTTTCTTAGATGGTTAGTCCCTCAAGCCTAAAGTAGCGATTTGCAGGTTGACATTCTATACTGAAGTAGAGGTGTATAAGATGGAGGTGATGCTACAGGTGAGCATGGCCTACCATGGAAGATGATCATGCTAATAAGTTGTTTAGCAAATTGTTCGACATATGCATGTAGAACGAGAGTTCATTAATACAACACTATGAATAATCATGTTGGTTTTGACGTTATAAGTGTCTTGTTCTATTTAACTGCTTTATATAGCATGAAAAGTAGTAACGTGTATAAAGCTAAAGATACTTCTGCATAATTTTGGAACTAAACCCAAAATTAAGTATTTTGTTCGTTCTCTTAAAATCTTTGATTTTTTTTTTCTTTCTTTTTTTTTGCATCCTGCAACATTTTATTTTATTCTCAATTAATGAGTAAACGTTTTTAATATTAAATTATTCACATTAAAGCATCCTAAATGTCAAATTTCATGGTCTCCAACAAACCAGTTATCAATAAGGTGCCACAAAATCCCCCAGGAAACTTTTTGAGAATATTTTCTATTTTTTTTTTTTTGTTGTTAACGTTTAGCAAGCAACTGGTTAATAGCGATGACGCGGACTGTATGCATTCCTACCTATATCCATAAATACCATCTTACATTATGTGCACATTAAGCACTATGGAGTTTATAGTTATACATAGATTATCATTAGCCTTGTAAGCACCTACATAGTTACAAAGCAGCACTTTGTACAGAAACAGACAATGTAAGAGCCTGCCCCACTTAGCACACAGGAAGTCTTCTTTTAATTACTCATAATTTTCTAATGGCCAGTTTTATTTTCTAATGGCCAGCAGGAATAGAATGCAAAACTTTAAGTCACGATTCCTTCACCCTAAACTATTAATCAGAGGTCTACCCAATGGAATGTGAAAACCAATGAATTGGTTTTCCAAAGTACTATTCATCTTCCCCCTTACTTGCCAAATATCATTGTTATGAAGGCGGATATCCTCCTCACTCTCACGAAGAGCCAGTGTGGAACACTGAAAGAGGTAGTTCTCCAAGAGAAAACACTCGACTTGGCTTGTTTGTGGAGTAACAATGCACGAGCCAGGGCTGAGTCTCAACTTTATCAGATTACCTCTGGCAATCGGGAAAATGTTGTTTGGGGATGGGCTTGTTTGAGAGCTGCGAGTGAGTAGCCAGCCATACGACACCGTCAGATACGCTGGCGTATAACCACTCACGCAACTTTCGCTCAGTTAACTCAATTTAATACTAAGTAGCAGCCATAAGAGCGCCCACAAAGGCATTTGCCACCCACCAGCAAGTTGTCAAGAGGCTCAATGCATTTCTGAATGGCCACAGCATCTGCAAGAAGTGAAAGTGGGAGGTGAGAGGGAAGTAGAAAGCCAGTTGAAAATGAGAGGTGAGGAAGAGAAGAGTGAAGAGAGAGAGAGAGAGAGAGAGAGAGAGAGAGAGAGAGAGAGAGAGAGAGAGAGAGAGAGAAGGAAAGAGAAAGAGAGAGAAAGAGGAAGAAAAAGAAAGAGAGAGAGAGAGAAGGAAAGAGAAAGAGAGAGAAAGAGGAAGAAAAAGAAAGAGAGAGAGAGAGAAAGAGAAGAGAAAGTGATGAGAAAAAGAAGAGGGAAACAAGTACGAGAGGTAGGAAACAGGTGAAGGAAGTGGAAAGTGAAAGAGGTATTCAGTGAGATAGGACAGTGAAGAGGAAACAAGAAAAAGGAACAATCATTGATAAAAAAAAAACGGCTATTAAATTATTTAATATTGGTGAGAGAAGAGGAACGAGCAGCGATAAAGTTAGAGTGGATGAAGAAGCACTTAACATCTCTGACTTATTCGGGAAGTTTGGCGAGAATATAGGGTGAAGCTGTCGAACTTCAGGTAATGTGTTTGGCCGCTCTGAAATACTGCACTTTTTGGTTTAAACACAAAAAAATTATGAATGTATATATTTTTAAGAGCATTTTTTTTTTAATTTACGGGTGGGAAGTGATAACTCTAGCTCGTCATCCAGCCTCTTAACTTTTAATCAACTGATGCGAAATAAATATATATTTTGTTCAAATTCGTCACAAAATCCGTTTCCCGGCAGCTGTCTATGACTACACTAAGTTTCCTTACTATTGGGGTATTTTTCTATTTACCAGAGATGGTAAACCAGGGATGGTTGGCACGTTTCAAGACTATGTTTTGGTAATTATAGGATGTGGAATTTCACTCGCTGGCAGTAATGCTTTCAGTTTCTTGGCTATGGAAAAAAGTAGATCGTCGAGGATGGCTGCTTGTATCTACACACACTGGCACATAGCACTTCTTACACACTTTTTTTTTCCAGCCGAGGAAACATCCTCCTGTGTGAAATCGTCTTCACTTACCCCATAGAGAAGTTATGGTGCTTCTTGAACACTTCCCAGTGTTTATTTTATATGACCATCATCTATATACACGATGTCATGTCACAGTCGGTCATCCCTTGAAACAGAAGACGAATCAGTTTCCATGTGGACTGAAGTTTAGAATGCCTTTGTCTTATTGGAAAAAAAAAACTTTGATTTCTTATACGTATCTTCTTGCATTCAGAGCTCACGAAAACCCATCTCTTGAACTCGTGCCCGGAACAGTAGGATGTCAATGTGCCTGGCCCTGGTGCCATCACCACTTTGTATTGGTTGGAGAATTGTGTGGATGTCTGCTGTCTGTGAGTGGCGTTCTATATGCCCAAGAACAGTGAGTGTTATTTAAAACCTCGCACTGGTCTGTAAATCCACCACTGTTATTCAGCCTCATAATGCAGACTCATTTCTGTACAATAACTAATATTTCATTCCGAATCATTGTTTTCATTATTTTATTAGTACTAGAAATCTAATATATATATTGGTATATAGTAGTCTGTGCAGAGAGTGTAAGATGTCACTTGATGCCATTAAAACGTTATATAGTTTATGCAGAAATTATGGTAAAATTTGCGACAGTGTGATGCTCTGTTATGTTACATATGATGTTCAGTTGCTATGTGTGATATACGTAACCGGATATCAGTGGCCATCTGGTGCAAGCTGGCCCTCCTAGTTGTAATTATGTCTTCATTGTAGTGTTTTGCACTTGTCTGTGATTTGTATTGATTACGTAATATCGTTGCTGTGTAGTTCATGTACCACCGGAGTGTCCTAGATTAAATCAGGGCGAGCTTGTGTGCTGTTAATCTGCACTCTGTTTATCTAAAAGTCTAGTGCGGTGTAGAATGTGTTGTTACGTTGTCGCTCCAGGTTGTATCACTCCATTGCCATCCGCTGCCATCCACTTCCAGTGTAATACATAGTGTGGTGTCGTTACGTTTCTCTGTGTGAGGTAAAAGAGTATCTTTGTTGTGTTGATAGTCCTTGTCTCTTAGGTTATATATCGTGGGTAGAACCGAATAGACTGACTGTGGATAGTGGCATTATATTAGTCTTAAATATGATTATTTAACAGTGTCGTATAAGCGTAGTCCTATCCGTGACGAGGTCACTAACTTGTTCCCCTTGAGACTTGAGATATTCATTCCCTGCAGCTATGATTATGTATTTGTATAAAATTACACATGTTCGTGTTCATTGTTATGGGACTATAGAACCTAACATGTATTTATGTAACCAAGTAGCAGTTATTATTTGGAATACCTAATTATATTAAACTGCTGGGGGCACAACTGCCTTAATTCTGTCATTAGAGCAGATCACTCTTATGGAGTAAAGGCCAGTCGAGTCATGCCCTGCATTTCAATATAAATAAGTTCTACTGTAAACACACATACAGTTAAAATAAGTAGATTATAAAGAAAGCATTTCTTTTTAAAAGTATAATAAGGTATAGTAATGGGAAAAACAAAATTATGGTAGTATCTAAGGAATTATGCATGTCGATGTTCTTTTGTTGTTGTGTGGGAAGGTGGGAAGCTTACTTGTTCTCTCTAATGTAGGTGGTGGTGCTGATGACATAAGGACCCTCCTCCCCTCTCTTACTTCTGGGCAAGATGCGAGTGCCCATTTCCTGGGCACTCGCATAGGTACTACCATAATTTTGCTTTTCCCATTACTATAGTTTGATGTAACCATTATATCCAGAGTTGCTATAGTGTGTCAAAACACTGGATTAAGGTCATCATGGAGAAAGAGGAAGTAATAATTTCAGATGGGACTATATGATTGTAGTGGCTGGACTCATCCTAGGGTGTGCATCCCTTGTTATGAATAGGATAATGCCTAACTTGTATATTCTGTACATACCTGTCTAGAATATATTCCTATTTCTGTAATAGTTTAAATAAGCTGTTGAGAGGACTGATGAACAATTTCAGAGAGCGAGGACGAATAATCACGAAAGTAAGTATTCACCTAGACTTTATAATGCATTATTTAAGCTATCTCACACTAGGGCATGTAATAACAATGTTCCACCAAAGTAAAAAGGGACAACAACGTAACAATTGTTACTCAAGATTAGTTGATCATATTTTGAAGTTCTTGATAGCACAAGTATAGATGTATGTAACCCATTTTGCTTATACATATACAACATATGTTTTTACCAAACAGTAACTTCTAGACCCTAGTGAAATCTGCTTATTCTTATAAGATTACATTGATTATGTATATATTTTTTTAACTTTTATTACGGCCGTGATACGGGCCAATCATTATCGTGAGTCATTTACCTCAACTGCGTGGGTTATAGCTAGGTACGTACAAATTGGGGGCCGGATCCAGGAGCTAGAGCTCAACATCTTAGATTCCAAGCTTGCCCAGGAAGTTTAAATTTGATCTATGAAGTTGAATCCCAGCAAAGTAATGTACAGTGTTAGAAATCCCAAACAAGTGTCTTCGAGATCTTTTTCATGGGTAACAGATAAGTAACGCTAAGTAACTTGTCGCTACAACAGTGTCAAAAATCTGCCTGACACCTAGGAATACCGTAGGAACTCTGCACCCACTGTTAGAAAATTAAAAGTATTCTATTTTCAGATATGTTAAAGCAGTACACGAGGTTACAACATATTTATAGTCCGAGAGAAGTGCAACCTCCTAAGGATGAAAGTGAAATGACTAGCATAGACAGAAAGTAAGTTCCTAGTCAGCAGATCCAGCTGAAACTGGAGCCATGTCTCTTTCCTTCTGATACAACTAAAACTGGAAAATCCCTGAGTAACTGTACCTCATTCTCTGCCATTCGACTCGTTGACACCTAAATTGTTCTGTCATAAATAGAGGCCATTTCCTGATTCACTCGCATCAGTTTCTCTTCGACTGAGAGAAAAAAAAAAACTCCGATTCGGCCTAAAGAACCTACCGATACTCAATTTCGAACCTCGCTTGCCGATTTTTCCTATATGTAAAGAACTGTGTAATATGATGAAAATGTTATATAATCTACAACTGAAGACTACAAATCTTCAACGAATTTTATATCAGGAGAAGCAGGATTGAGAAGAAATCGGTCATCACAGTTCAAAGTCTGAGTCCCAGCAACAAAAACTCACCGCATCACAAGATAGTTTAGTGTGCAAATGAACGTCTCTTAAATTTTCCTCTGATTTTAAAATAATTATTTCTAATACACTTATGTAAGGTAATTACTCATTTTACGTACATATCCACCACATATATATTCGAATTATTTTAGTTTTAATGTAAAATCTCTTTACGCAAGAATGTGATTTCCCAACTAAATTAAAGCTTAGACATTCTCCATCTCTGTATGTCTGTCTGTCTGTGTCTCTCTCTCTCTCTCCATAACTGTCAACATCTCTCTCCATAACTCTCAACATCTCTCTCCATAACTGTCAACATCTCTCTCCATAACTCTCAACATCTCTCTCCATCCTTCGAGTGTGTCTAAGCCACAAAAAAGTTTAGTTGGAAAGTCAGAGGTTTGTGTAAAGAAATTTTGTTTGAAAATTAAGATAATTCGCAAACGTGAGATGGTTAAATTGTTAGTTAGCGAGAGAATGATATTTCTGAGCTGGACGAGAGAAGTGTATGTAGACAGTTTTTTTAACAGTTCAGTGAGAGAGAAATGCTGTGTAGATTGTTAAAAGCGTTTATTACGCACATGATACGGTGTAGAAATTACTGCAAGTAAAATACCAAGAAAAATGTGTGAAAAACGTAGATGTGGTTATATTAGAAGGAAGCGGCGAAGTGATGAACACATTGTCTCTCACAATGTAGGTCTATAATGCATCTTCAGAGTGACAGATTATGCAAAATTTTGTTTTATAACGAAATTTACAGTATACACGTGTAGTTCAGTGGTTAAATTTTGGTTAATTTGATAGAGTATATTAACTGATGACTTTGGTTACTTTAGATGAACATATTGATGAGTAACAAGCAGAATCGATTTTCAGAATAGATGTTCCTCTCACTATTCCACGTGTCTATTAGGATTCTATCTCGCGTGCGGTGTCCTATATTTTGTCCCAGGATCCTCAGCAGGTCTCAGTCTTGACCACACTTCCCAGTGCGGTCGTGCATGATCAGGGACATCCTTAAATGCGCACTCTTATTTGGATACCATGTCGTATTAACAATAGAACTCTTGAACTAGCACTGTCGAGGTCTCTTCCGAGATCACGAGAGCTCTTACAGGAGCTCTTTTCAAGCCTTTCCCATTGTTCATCCTGATAAACTTCCTGTCACCATGCCGTGTCTAGTGCGCTTAAGTTTTTTATTCATTTGACGTTTCAGCACTTTCTTTCCTCTTAATTGACATTTTAATGTTTATAACTAAATTAAATATTTCTTTATTTTATCATAATCTTGCTTCTTTTTAATAATAATAATAATAATAAGAATAATAATTTATTTTATCATTTAACGTTTCGCACTTTATTTACTATTCCGAAATTTCTCTTTCTGCTTATATTTCCCTGTATTATTCCCTGTAATTTTCCCTATTACTTTTTTATTTATTACCTTTAATTTCTTTTTACGTTTTTTACACCTAATATTTTTCACTTTTCCATTTTGCGACAGAGATTTATTAAATCAGTATCTATGTTAATCAGGGAAGATTACTAAAAACTATGGGGCCATACAGTGCCGGAGGAGGCAGAGGCACTCAGGATCCATCTAAGAAAGAAACATCAAGCCTCCTCCTCCCTCGAGGGTGATTGACACACAAAAGGAAACACTTGCTTTACGCAGATAAATTTGCTTCTGACAGCTAAAATCTTTTAACCGAGCAGTTTCAATAAACACAAGTGTACCAGACGTTACGGACATCCAGCATTAGTTACTTTTTTACTTTCTGTCAGGATAACTATTTTCAGGGTTAGAAAATAAGGAATACACTATTATACAGAATCGAATTTTAAAATAACCAAATTGGGCCAATATCTCACCCACCAGTAGGGACTTGATCGCCATTTTTTTTGTTTAGAGACCGTGTTATGTCTCGGTGTTTGTCTTTTCTTATATTAAGGAACAAAAACAGCTATACAGGCAGCCTCATATCTGGCATGGTGGCCTTAGGAGAATATACCTGCAGCATGATATATCTGATATGGTGGTGCTGAGAGAATACACCAGTAGCATCACATTTCTAACATGGTAGTGTTATCAGAATAATTTAATCAAATGATAGTTTTCTGCTAGTCACTGAACATCTGAGACGTTGGCATCAGCTCTATCAGACACTTATAATCTGAGAAGAATAAGCAGCAATGTTGGTGTGGATTTAAAATGTAGAATGCAATCCTTAGTCAGCGGAAGGGATCGTGAACTTTATCGCCAGCAACCAATAATATCTGTTGAATATCCAATATTCTGTAGTACCATTTCATTCACGGAAAATACTAAGCCTCTGCATTAACAACAGCTCTACGGATCACAGCATGATAATACCTTTGGAGAATTCTGCTCATTGTTTACGAATTCATCATCATTCAGAGTTAGGTGATGATTAACCTGACTGAATATCTTGTTTTGATAAGCGAGACCAGTTGCTGATAATAAGTTACTGGAGAACATCGGCAATGTCACCCAGACGCTCTTGGTTCATATTCCAATTGTGCTACCCAGGAGATTGTGTGTGTGCCGGGGTGACTTTGTATTACCGCTCAGTCATGTGCAACACACGGTATTTAGCAGTCACCAGTCCTGTGTAACTGTCATGGTCTAGCAGGTTTCAGTCATACTGAAGTAACCACCAGTCATAATATAGCAACCACCGGTAACAGTTTGGCAAATACCAGTCATAGTTTTTGAATGAAAAACAGAAATATATAAAGAGGATGTAAATAGCGTGCTAAAAATATGTAGCCTAGACAAGACTCGCGGCAGTAGCTTTAAGCTGGAAAAATTCACATTCAGGAAGGATTTAGGAATGCACTGGTTTGGTAATAGAGTTGTGGATGAGTGTAACAAACTTCCGAGTACAGTCATAGAAGCTAAAAAGCTGTGTAGTTTTAAAAATAGGTTAGATAAATACATGAGTGAGTGTGGGTGAGTGCGAGTGTGACCTGACTAGCTTGTGCTACTAGATCAGATGCCGTGCTCCTTCCTTGACTTGACCTGACTAGGTTAAGGCATTGGCTTAAACCAGTAGGAGAATTGGAACTGCCCCACATGGGCCAGTAAGGCTGCTGCAGTGTTCCTTCTTTCTTATGCAACTATTCAAAGATTACGTGAAAATGAACGAAATTAACGAAGCAAACCTGGAGGCTGATGATATATTCGCTTACTATTTTAAACTGTGCGTGGTCAAGGACAAACAAAAATTTCAAGAAAATATGAAACAGAGGGAAGAAGAAAAATGTGGGTGAGTAAATATGTATGTGCACAATGTATAATGTATATAACCACTAGGCACTACCACCTCCCTGAGAAGACAAATGGTCAGGCAGCCTCCATTTGGAAGACTAAAGTTAATGGTCTCTCAAAGTTCCCTTCTCACTGTCATTATCATAATGCTTCAAGTGTGCCATTCGTCGGTCTCCTACTCGCATCTTGGCAGTTTATAGCAGCAGTAACTCTGAAGGTGCCGGTTCGTATCCTGCCGTTGGTACGGGAATTCCTTGAGGAATTTAACCACGTGGATCTGTGGCAATTAAAGTAATATTTTCTATTCTCACATTTGGCGAATTAATTATATCTTGAGATTTTAGTTTCCATTCAGTGTTGGAACTAAAATCTGAATCGATCATGTGGAAATGTTGCTAGTGTAGACAGGTGCATAAATTAATTAGCATCAAAACTTACGACAGAAAAGTGTGTGTGTGTGTGTGTGTGTGTGTGTGTGTGTGTGTGTGTCCCCATCTGTCTGTCTGTCTGTGTACTCACCTAATTGTGGTTGCAGGGGTCTATTCATAGCTCCTGGCTCCGCCTCTTCACTGATCGCTACTGGATCCTCTCTCTCCCTGCTCCATGAGTTTTATTATACCTCGTCTTAAAACTATGTATAGTTCCTGCCACCACTACGTCACTTGCCAGACTGTTCCACTTCCTGACAACTCTAAGACTGAAGAAATACTTCCTAACGTCTCTTTGCCTCATGAGAGTCGTCAACTTCTAATTGTGACCCTTTCTGTGTCCCATCTCTGGAACATCCCGTCTCTGTCCGCCTTGTTAATTCCTCGCAGTATTTTGTATGTCGTTATCACGTTTCCCCTTACCCTTCTCTCCTCCAGTGTCGTCAGGCCGATTTCCCTTAACCTTTCTTCACAGGGCATTTCCCTTAGCTCTGGAACTAGTCGTGTTGCAAACCTTTGCACTTTCTCTAATTTCTTGCCGTGCTTGGCCAGGTGTGGGTTCCAAACTGGTGCTGTATGCTCCAGTGTGGGCCTGACGTACACGGTGTACAGAGTTTTGAGCGATTCCTTACTGAGGAATCGAAACGCTATTCTCAGGTTTGCCAGGCGCCCATATGTTGCAGCAGTTGTCTGATTGATGTACGCCTCAAGCGATGTGCTCGGTATTATACTCACCCCAAGATCTTTCAGCTTGAGTGAGGTTTGCAGTCTTTGGGCACCTAACCTGTACTTAGTCTGTGGTCTTCTTTGTCCTTCCTCAATCTTCATGACTTTGCATTTGGCGGGGTTAAATTCAAGAAGTCAGTTGATGGACCAGGCTTGTAGTCTGTCCGGGTCTCTTTGTAGTCTTGGCTGATCCTCATCCGATTTAATTCTCCTCATTAACGTCACATCATCTGCAAACAAGAACATTTCTGAGTCTATCCCCTTCCCTCATGTCATTCGCATGTGCCAAAAACAGAACAGGTCCTAAGACGGACCCCTGTGAAACCCCGGTCGTCACTGGTGCCCACTCTGACACCTCGTCACTCGGTCAGGTATTCCCTGGTCCAGTGCAGTGCCCTTCCTGTTATACGTGCCTGATCCTCTAGCTTTTGCACTAATCTCTTGTGAGGACCTGTGTCGAAGGCCGTCTTGCAGTCCAAGAAAATCCAATCTACCCACCTCTCTGTCTCGTGTTTTACTTCTGTTACCTTGTCATGAAACTCCAGTAGGTTCATGACAAGATCTTCCTTCCTTGAATCTGAGTTGGTTGTCGTTTTTAAGCTTGTTCCGTTCTAGGTGTTCCACCACTCTCCTCCTGATAATCTTCTCCATGACTCTGCATACTGTACACGTCAGTGACACTAGCCTATAGTCGTTTAGTGCCTCATGTCTCTCTCCCATCTTAGAAATGGGGACTACATTTGCAGTTTTCCATACCTCAGGTAGTTGCCCAATTTCAATGGATGTGTTGAAAATTGTTGTTAGTGGCACACACAGCATCTCTGTTCCCTCTCCAAGGACCCACGGAGAGATGTCAGTTCCCACCGCCTTTGAGGTAGCAAGTTCACTTAGCAGCTTCTTCACCTCCTCCTCAGTTGTTATGTATTTCATCCAGCACTTGTTAGTATATGCCTTGTTGGTGTACCCATCCCCCCCCCCCCCCATTTTGACTTCCCGGAGTCCTGTCTCAATTGTAAATGCTTTCTTAAATCTCATGTTGAGCTCCTCACATACGTCTTGGTCGTTTCTTGCGAGCTCCCCTTCCTTCCACAGCCTGATTACCTGGTCACTGACTGTTGTATTCCTCTTGATGTGGCTATACAACAGCTTCGGGTCAGACTTGACTTTTGATGCAGTGTAGTTTTCGTACTGTCGCTGGGCCTCCCTTCTTATCTGTAAATACTCGTTTCTGGTTCTTCGACTAATCTCTTTATTTTCCTGGATTCTTTGTCTTCTGTACATGTTCCTTTCTCTAGTGCACTTAATTTTTGCCTCTCTACACCTTTGTTAAACCAAGGGCTCGTTCTGGTCTTCCTATTATTTCTGTTGCTCTTGGGAACAAACCTCCCCTCTGCCTCCTTGCATTTTGTCACGCAGTCCATTTCGTTTACTGACTTTCCCTCCAATTCTCTTTCCCACTAAACCTCTTGCTGCAAGTTCCCCATGCCTGTGTAGTCCTCCCTTCTGTAGTTTGGCTTTTCCCATCCAACTTCGGTTATCCTTTCCACTTGTAACTCTGTGTATTCGAAGCTCAGAACCACGTGACCACTAGCTCCGAGGGGTCTTTCATACTCTCTTTCTCTCTTTGTCAGTATATGTGTGTGTGAGTGTGTGTTTGACCGTGTGTGTTTGTACGTGTGTGTGTGTGTGTGTGTGTGCGTGTGTGTGTGTGTGTGTGTGTGTGTGTGTGTGTGTGTGTGTGTGTGTGTGCCTGTACTCACCTAGTTGAGGTTGCAGGGGTCGAGTCCGAGCTCCTGGCCCCCGCCTCTTCACTTGTCGCTACTAGGTCACTCTCCCTGAACCGTGAGCTTTATCATACCTCTGCTTAAAGCTATGTATGGATCCTGCCTCCACTACATCGCTTCCCAAACTATTTCACTTCCTGACTACTCTGTGGCTGAAGAAATACTTTCTAACATCTCTGTGATTCATCTGTGTCTTCAACTTCCTACTGTGTCCCCTTGTTACTGTGTTCAATCTCTGGAACATCCTGTCTTTGTCCACCTTGTCAATTCCTCTCAGTATTTTGTAAGTCGTTATCATGTCCCCCCTATCTCTCCTGTCCTCCAGTGTCGTCAGGTTGATTTCCCTTAACCTCTCCTCGTAGGACATACCTCTTAGCTCTGGGACTAGTCTTGTTGCAAACCTTTGTACTTTCTCTAGTTTCTTTACGTGCTTTGCTAGGTGTGGGTTCCAGACTGGTGCCGCATACTCCAATATGGGCCTAACGTACACGGTGTACAGGATCCTGAAGGACTCCTTATTAAGATGTCGGAATGCTGTTCTGAGGTTTGCTAGGCGCCCATATGCTGCAGCAGCTATTTGGTTGATGTGCGCTTCAGGAGATGTGCCTGGTGTTATACTCACCCCAAGATCTTTTTCCTTGAGTAAGGTTTGTAGTCTCTGGCCCACTAGACTGTATTCCGTCTGCGGTCTTCTTTGCCCTTTCCCAATCTTCATGACTTTGCACTTGATGGGGTTGAACTCCAGGAGCCAATTGTTGGATCAGGTCTGCAGCCTGTCCAGATCCCTTTGTAGTTCTGCCTGGTCTTCGATCGAATGAATTCTTCTCATCTGCAAACAGGGACACTTCGGAGTTTATTCCTTCCGTCATGTCGTTCACAAATACCAAAAACAGCACTGGCCATAGGACTGACCCCTGTGGGACCCCGCTGGTCACAGGTGCCCACTCTGACACCTCGCCACGTACCATGACTCGCTGCTGTCTTCCTGACAAGTATTCCCTGATCCATTGTATTGCCTTCCCTGTTATCCCTGATTGGTCCTCCAGTTTTTGCACTAATCTCCTGTGTGGAACTGTGTCAAACGCCTTCTTGCAGTCCAAGAAAATGCAATCCACCCACCCCTCTCTCTCGTCTTACTGCTGTCACCATGTCATAGAACTCCAGTAGGTTTGTGACACAGGATTTCCCGTCCCTGAAACCATGTTGGCTGCTGTTGATGAGATCATTCCTTTCTAGATGTTCCACCACTCTTCTCCTGATAATCTTCTCCATGACTTTGTGTGTGTGTGTGTGTGTGTGTGTATGTGTGTATGTGTCTGTGTGTGTCTGTGTGTGTCTGTATGTCTGCGTGTGTGCGCGCGTGTGTGTGCGCGCGTGTGTGTGCGCGCGTGTGTGTGCGCGTGTGTGTATGTGTGTGTTTGTTTGCCATAAGCACTCTTCACTCGCTCACTAAATAAGTAATGGTGTCACTCCGGGTACTGTTAATTGATGACAAAGATTAATTGGGGAACAGACACGACTGTTTATCAGATAAAGACCCGGTAAGTGATTAATCATCATCTGGGCTATATACTCATTACACAGCAAATTCGCCTTTAGATGAAGAAAATCAATATCTGACACTATATTAATCACAAGAACACAAAGGAGATATCTTATGCAGCTCCAGTTAAAACAGGCTCATCACTTAGTGTTTTTATTTTTTATGTTCAACTTGTGGTTGAAGGTATTACGTGTAAACACTTCGTGGGACCTGTTAACGTAACGTAATATCTCGGATATAAATCATTTGAAAGGATTCAGAGCGTTAATCAACAAATAGAGTCAACATGACAGTCTCTTGCTGAAGGTTGGTAAAGTTTACTATCAAAAGCCGATGAACGACCTCACTGACAACAACGGCGGTCGTAACAACTTTTAATACCGAAGCCAGCTCAGGAATTGATAATGGCGCACCTTCCTCTCCTGAGAAAGTTAGTTTCTGTTGGAATCTAAAAGCTTCTTCTCAAGACTGACAAAACAGAGTAGGAAGATGCTCGGTGTGAAGAAACTCTGAGCCTCAAAGGCAGTGACCGTAACCCCGTAAATGGAAGGCTGATGCTGTTAAAAGCGAGTATAGAACACTGGCATACACATTTCCCAGAAATGGGATGCCACTTATGTCTGATTAAGCCTAACTTATTCTCTCACAGATTTGAAAAGCATCAGCCGTTCATTTTATCAAAAACTTAGTAAACACAGTCGCTGTTGATTAAATGTAGTGACGCTACTCAAATTTATAAGTTTACGAAACTCCCTTCACACCAGGAAATACATTCTGCTTCTGATCTTGGCGGGTATCGACCACAAGTGCCTCTATCATCAAAATTTTTTTCATTAACAACAAACTCGATGCAATGATTTATATTACCTAAGCACTCTTAAGCAACTTGTAAGATGAAGATATGACAAAGAAAGATAAAATAAGTACAGGAGTTGAAGTAAGGTAGGATACCAATACACTTTTTGATATTTTGAACTTAACTCCAGGTTCTGCAAACTGAAGAACATATAATTTCAACACACTGCCAAGGGATTTCAATGAAAAAATAAATTAGGTAAAAAATGTAGTTTCCAGATGGTGTCATTACAGTCTGTCATCCTTCAGTTTTCCAAGAAAAATAAATAGACATTGGCGCACACAATATTCACTTACAATTTCTTCCAGGTGTATATTTTTAGACGCTTATGTATATATCTGAAATTGGAACTTAGGATTTCAACAGACTGAAAGAGTTACCGTTGTACAAAAGAGGTTGTTCGAAATGTGAGCTTGATCTGTGGCTAAATGCTCTTCTACCGACAGACGGATTGGCACAAAATGTGATGTTACTGGATGCAATAATCAGCGAGAGTAAAAGTGCACTTAAATCCATCGTTGCTATTTTCTTGGATGTGAAGAAAGCATATTATTCTGTTAATCATTCATATGAAGAAAGAGCTCTGCATATAATTAATGTTCCACTTATTGTAGTTACTTACATTATGTTAGCATATGTAGAGGCTTCTACTGTAGTGTTAGGTTGAATTAAGAGAGGGATGAAGCAGGGTGATCCCTTCTTGAGTATATTTATAATGTTTAATGTCATAAATGAAGCTCCTCTTCGCTTTGGACGATCACTCTGGGTGGCAATTGCAAGGGAATGAGGGTCATATTTCTGCACTTGTTTTTTGCTGATGTGCTCTTAACAAACAGATTGAGCTTTGGATATCCAATTATAAACTTTTCTATGAGAGCTCGCGTCATCTGGGTTGGAAGTAAATCCTCAGAAGTTTGCTACCTTCAAGTTGAGAACAGTACCGAAGAAGCAGTGGTATGTAGTGGTATCGAGGGAGCCCCAGTCAAGCTCGTTAGGCAGAGGCAAACCACCTAAAGAAAACTTCAGCAGAAACTGAGTCATTTTGATCTGAATCCATTAAAGCCCTATATACTCAACATATGATTCCTGGTATTATACTCCCTTTGGTGTTAGGGGATGTATTTGAAAACACGTTAAAACCTCTGGATAAGACGATCAAGATACGTTTAAAATTTCCCATCGATGCTCTGTGGGGTTAGTTTATGCTTCTGTTCCAAGTGGTGGATTAGGTGTTTGCCTGTCGATAAGAGCACCAATATTAAGTAGGAACAGACTTAGGCTTTACTCATTTCAAGAGAAAGAAGACCTATTGATTCAAGCTTTGGCACTACATCCTAACTCAGCAAAAGCAATCCGGGTGGTAGAGAAGCTCCGGATTATCCAGTTATGGATAATTAGTGGTAGATCCCTGATGAAAGTAGCTGATTACATCGATACTCTTAAGGTGAAATACGACCTTATGCTCACCAAGATACGAAGACAAGGGGAGGTAGGATTCTAAACTCAACATGTGCGGGCTGCGATCAAAGTGAGACTCTCAGACATACCCTTCAAATACGTCCTAAGGTTCAAGGACAACCTGTTAGAAGACATTGTAAAAGTGTCGATGCAATTTGCAAACAGCTGTCAGGGTAAAAATCATGTTGTGGTAAGTCATCCAAACAGACAAGGGGCTAATTAAACCTGATTTAATCATTTGTGACGTAAATAATCAGAAAGCGAATGTCCTGAATGTTAAGAGAGAAACGGATTTATGTATTCCGACTACGATGAAGCCGTTTCAGCAGAAGGCAGCGTACTATGATACAGGTCAGTTGCATCAGTGCGTTGCATTGTGAGCGACTCAGTACGTAATTTTATCAAGAACCAACGATGCCGAGTCATCCGAGGATGGTGATGCACGGCTGTATTCGCTTGACGAAGTGATTCTACGTGTTGTCATAATAGCCTGGAAAGGTATTAAGTCTCTCGAATCCTATGAAATCCTCAATAAAGCTTTAAAAGTGGTGTGGGGAATCTCGGGCAATATTTCGTGAAAGCTTGGCGGGTTCAATAACACAAAGGAGAATGCATATGAGATGAGACGTTGTAGATTGCCCATGATGTGGCTATGAATGCTGAAGGACTTGCACAAGGTCAGCCATCCCATTAGGTGACTACTTAAATTACCACCGTTTGTCATTTACGGGAAAGATGATCATCCCCCATCCCCCCTAAAAGAAATTGTCCAGTAAGATATGTACAATTATTAAGTAGACAAAACTATTCAAAGTCAACTTTTGACATTCGACAATCGTTGTCAGTAATTCGCTCAGTGTCATTGATTTTATGTATAAGAAAATCAAGATGACAGAGAAAATATCCCTACCGTTTATGCTGAAAGACTTAGTGGATTTTTTTAAATCAGGCAAGCAACGTGTGAGGAGAGCTGCACCCCTACTAATCACAACCTGCTGTTACGACTTTGATGTCGCAACTTAAATAAAATGTTCCTGGCTCCTAAAGGCTGCTCACACTGTTGTCTAGGGGTTATAAAATTACCCTGAAATACAGAGCAAACCTTGGGCCAGCATGAGTGCTAATAATTAACCTTGTATAAGGAAGGACACAAAAACTCACCTATACAAAAATATAGATAATATTAACAGTAACTTATATATAACTTACAATCTACTCCAAAAAAACACTACACTCCAGTACACATTAACTCACTAGCACACTGCTACTAATGAGTTAAACAAAATAAATGAACATTTATGAACAGGGAGGCTCCATGGCACCAACCCTTTCTGCAGGCTACTTAGCCTACAGTGGAAACGTTAAATACTCCCCAAAACACAGGCCCCTTCATACTAGGGCTTTACAAATAAACATGAGAGCACTTAAACACAAACACCTGTGGTATACACTAAAAAACTTACCAAAATTACCTACTCAAACTACCGCCCACACATGATGACTTCACCTCGTGATCACCAATCTCGTAATGAACTAAACACACCTCATCTGCTCCTGTCTCTTGGCCACTAACTGGCCGGGAATAATACGGTTCGGATTCAGTACAAACCCGGAAAATGACATATGGAGCGTTATTTCTTATATAAATTTTACTGTAGGTCACTGCATAACACCTGCACTAACCTCATTACCTCGTTAAGTTGACTCAGCGTCGGAGTGTGAGAAAGAACGTCATAACAAGCGGTTAACAGTAATGAGTTTGATTTTAAACGCCAATTTTAGACCTAGAGCATTTATTTTAAATAACCAGTCGTCTCTCAAAGAGGTAGGGTGACCCCCCCCCCCCACAAAAAAAAGAGGGAAACATGCTCTCATTCATTCACTTGCCAGAAGTGCTCAGACATCATCCTCTGAATCGGAACAGTGTGCATGCACTGTACTTCCCACCTCCAGGATCAAAGTCTGGCTAACCCTGAATTCCTTCCTAAATATTACAGCGTTCACACACCAGCAGCATCGTCAAACTATAAAAAAAACACTTAATTACAATTTAACATTCTCCCATTCCCACAGGCCAGCTGGATGCTCAACCACTAGCATTCAAACCCTCCTTTACCACCTGCTTCCAAGCCTTTCTGGATAGTTACTTTCCCTCCTTCCTTCCCAGCTTTATGTACTTTGTTCATCGCATTATACTGCATCCTCTCTTCATGCGGATCCCCCTCAACAACCCATCTCTAGCGCTGTAAATTGTACCTTTGGTAACACTACAATTTTAATTTCCTTGCCCGAATTCTATGCATAATATTCATTCAGCACACAAGGCTTTCAAACATAACATCACCACAGCCTCTGGCCTCCTCCTCCTCCTTGTTGCAGTGTTTAAAGCCCATTCCTCGCTAATGTATTAATTTTGCCAGCACTTTATTATCGTACTTTCCTCTATTTCCTCCAAAAATAAATCTCTCTCTCTCAACAAGCCATCTTCCTTTTATACTCCATCCCCCCCTCGTCAATTCTATAATTCACCTCGTCTTTCATGGATCCACTTACCTTAATATCTACTCCCAGATATCCGAATGCATTCACTTCATTTATATTTCCTCCCTCAAATTTTGTGTACCTCATTTGATTACCTTTCGTGTGTTCGCCTTTCACTTATTTATTTTACATACCATCCCAAATTCCTCTACAAACCTTTGCAACTTCTCTTCAGAGTCTTCCAGTGAAGA
The DNA here is from genome assembly GCF_038502225.1 of Cherax quadricarinatus. Lineage (NCBI taxonomy): Eukaryota > Metazoa > Arthropoda > Malacostraca > Decapoda > Parastacidae > Cherax > Cherax quadricarinatus. The sequence goes on from NC_091310.1 coordinate 17,433,896, forward strand.
CATGTCTCCTCCTCCTTTAAAAAAAAATATTTGTAATCTTTTTCCCGGCCGGGGACTTGATCCCCGGGCCAGGATGATGAAAGCTACGACACACACTGGCTTAGTGGTGAGGGTAAACGAGATAACTTACTGGAGAGAGTTGTGTTTCTCATCACCCACCTCCTGGGATCAGTTTTCCAGTTGGGAAAAATAATAATAATCTCCACAAACTTCCAAAAGAACTGTGTCTTAGGCCAAAAAGACAACTGTGACAACTCCCACTTTATATCATATCCGTTTGTTTATTTTTAATGCTACACCACCCAACTCCCTAGCATTTCGTTCTCTCTAAACTGCTTGACACAGGTCATTTTTAATATATTCAGTAATTTTCATCTGTACAGACTAACACTATTAGTGAGCTCTTCTTACTTCAAATACCTGAGCAGAAACACACTATTAGATAACTTTAATACAACCTCCACTCTGCTGCGCCACTTTAAATTCCAGTAAAAATACAGAAGATGAGGTGTCCACTGAATGAAACAACAGCTTCGAAGTGACTAAGTACGAAGCCATTACTTTAGTCAAAATAATATTATGGTAGTAATTAATAATTTCCAGCGATGTACAAGGATAGGAGCAAAGGGAAAGAGAAACTCAAACTCATATTTAAATAACTGTAATTAAACGAGGGGAATATCTATATTGTTACACATCTTGGATAAGAAAGTAATACTGAGTTAATTATGCTTGATATACAGTATTAACTTAATGTATTGGACGTAGGATAACTATAAAACAGAGTAATATGTCTAAGCAGGAAAATGAAGTCAGAGATGAACCACAGTAACCTAAATTTATTAATATAAAATGATCGTAATATGTATGTACGTATGTGTAATAGACTTAAAATTTAGACCTTTATAAGCAGCACAAAGAGTGGTGAATAAATACAGTGTGGTGATCCCTACAAGTGCCTTAATCAAACATATACAAGTGCATGTAGCAATATTCGACCCGGTTAAAAATCACTGGTAATAAAATTACTAATTCCCAAACTGGAATAACTTGGCCTGGACCTATGTACCAGTGATCTTCCAGTCTAGCCTACTCTATCAATCGACATGGAAAGATTTAGGTTTACCGCAAGTCCAACGCAATCCACAGCTTAACTCTCGTACAGACATACGTACACCAGAACTTAAGAGGAAGGAGAAAGAGCGAGTGACTAAGGTGCTGGACTCTCCTCCAACTACACATGTTTACCTGAATCATATCTGATCGTTTCTTATCCACTGTGGTGGATATGTCCCTTACAAACACACACACTATTATCTAATACTATATTTATTAAATAAATATACATATAAATTGATACAGTAACGAACATAATGAGTATTAATTTATTCAGTTGCCAGAGATTCCAGCTTAAAATATTTTACACTAATAGGGATAAATATAGTTATATACAATCAGGAAATAACAAATTTTTGTTTTTATAACCTAGGTACGCAAGCAACATCATGACATTGTTCTTAATTCAAATATCACTGCAGACTTAAGCATTATTAGTTTAACTTTCTATGTTAAAGTATGTGTACAGACGAAGGCTTCCTCACAATTTCAGAAACAAGTCATACATTCTTAGGAAAATAGAGATGAGAAATTTTAATAACTAGAAAAAATATAGAAAATTAAATTTTTTTTAAAGTTTACTTACACATTAAACAATTAAACATGATATATTACCTAAGTGAATCAAACAATGAAATATTAAAACAAATTGGAAATGTGAACCGAAGCTTGTACATGAACAGCAAGCGGTATGAAGCCCGATCCTCTGTGGTCCAGAGTAACTTGTGTAGAATAGTCACTTGAAGAAGCGAGATGATTCCAGCACTTCAGATTTAAGACTGAGATCTTGGCGCCAATGGTAAAAACAGGCATGAACCTTAGTGAGGAATACATAAACACACGAGGTAGTGCAGTGTTGTGCTGACTGACACCTGACTGAATTATTCATATGGTTGAACCCAGCTGTCCGAGATCTCAGAGATACGAGGAAATAAAGAGTTGACAGCGATTAAGACCCACATGTAGGAGAGCATAGTTGCTTATATAGGTAGAGAAGACTCCCACATTTATTTACGATAAGGTGGAGAAAAATTAGTCACAGAGTGATTTAATGATCCAAGCAGACATTCTGTAGAGGATACCATCATAAGTGGATCAGTCACTACATAATCTGGAGGCCTTAAGAAGCATGGGTGAGAAAAAATTAAGCCTAACTTTGCAATAAAAACTAAGTTATTACACAATCTATACAAGTAACAGTTGCAAGAATAACAGACAATTTCAACAAACTTGCGCACCGCACAGAGGAATGGATACTCACCATCGTCAGGGAGCCAAGTATTCAAGTGACGCCCTTGGACCCGTAGCTAAACAAATCACCATTCGTGTTTTTCTCATTCGTTCCCTCAAAGTCTCTAGTCAAATGTATGACTTTATACATAGGCAAATGCGTGTTGATTTTAAGCAAAATCCACAATATCAGATTTGGTACAAAAAAATAAAAATGGTTATAACTAGACCTTATATATATTTTTAAAGGGGTGGACCGGTAAGCCAGCGGAAGGCCTCGGTCAGATGACCAAAGTCTCCAACGGCGGGTCATCATCTGACTAAGCCCCGCATCAGGAAACACGTCCTATTTAGTGGCGAACCTTACCTAACCTAATCAGATTTGATAAATTAACCCCCTTACCCCCCCTCCCCTAAAAAAAGGTCTGAAAAAATCATCTTAACGAAATTAATGAATAACCTAGATAACTTGAAGTTTTGGAGATAAAGAAAAATATACAGGTGAAAATTTTCAATCCATCGAAACAAATATTTACAGAAACAGCTGTATACTACGTATATGGTGTGCTTAAGCAGCATAACTATCATGAATAGCTATTTTTATATCCAGTTACTTCCAACAGAACGTCATAATAGCCAAGGAACGTCATGCTCCCTATATAGTACAAACGCGGATCCTGGTTTGCTTCACCGCTGCTTCATCCTCCGGTTTGATGCCTGTCTCTAAAATATACATGGATGTTTAAGTCTAAAATTAAGCGCACTTTGTCAAAGTTAATCTTGTCTCTAATGGCAGGATAACGACCCGAAACTCACTCTTGAGACTAAGATTAAATTGTTACGAGAACATAAGTCATTATCTTTGAATTGCCATCACACAAGCATCAAGCTAATAGAAAATTTGTGGCACGAGCCAATCAAAAATAGTTCACAACGGCAAGGTGTGCAACCCGGAGGAGCTGAAATATTTCTGTAAAATTGAAAGGTCGTACATCCCTGGTGGCAAGTTGACGAACCTAGTGATAGGTAACAGCAAACTTTTATGATAGCCATAGCTTCACAAAAATATTGATTGCCGGGGACTATGAAAATAGCCTATTTTTAATAGATTTAGCATTACCACACATTTTATAGTCAGAAAGCTTTCTTTGACATATTTGTTAAAAAAAAAGTTAAATTTACACCCGAATTTTATTGCAGAGTTACTGTATCTTGTTACATATTGATTATGTTCCCATATATTTTTGTACCTGAGTTTAAATAAAATATAAAAAAAAAAAAATTACAAATCAAAAACATTAATACATCACGAGGCTTCTGTATATAATGACGCCTCAGTAAGATTAATAACACTAGTAATGAGGTTATATTCCCATGAAAATGTTTTGAATTTATGAGACAAGTTTAATGTTACATCGATTATGATTTCAAAGTTAACAACAGTTCTTACATTTATTAATCGTTCCAATATTCCATTCACTGGAAGAACATTATTCAAACTTAATAATAATTAATAAATGTTTCATTGTTTTATGAAGTTGATGTAAAGGTCCTGCGATTGGTGCGACGTCAGAGAATTATGGCATGAATGGAGGCGTTGCCAAACTACATATAAGAAAATAAAACAAGTGTTTTACCGAGCATAAATATTCCAGTTGCTGGATGACTGGAATAATCTCAGATCTTTTGCTGAATAACCGAATATGTATAATTTTATCTTTACTGCCTCCCCCCCCCCCAAAAAAAAAAAAAAAATTATATTCAACACACTCGCTAAACCTATACATAACTTGACCACTACAGACAATGAGCTGTAAAATTTATAATGTGACATGTACAGCTTAACTACAGAACTGGCCATGCACTAAGTCATCCGTAGGCCGTCACATGAGTAAAGAGGCCATGGTTACGTTCAGGTAAGCTTGAAAATTTTTGAGTTGTCTTCCGCGTGTGTACTAAGCTGCTGATTCTCTCACAGGTATCTAATTACTCTGTAGTGACAGTTCAGCGCATGGAGATGGCGAGCCATTCTGGTTCCATCCAGAGAAGAAGAGGATAAATTCATTTCTTTGGATCAACAGCCCGTGAACTGCACCTAGTCAGTCACCTTGCTTCCTTGCTTGCTTGCTTCCTTCCTTACATCTCTTAAGTGTTTACTTCCCGACCGACCTTCATGTATACTAATACAAATGATCTGAAACACTATGCATTGCCAAGTTCTCTATTTTTCTTTCATTTACTACCTGGAATACCTGGAGAGGGTTTGGTGGGTCAACGCCCCCGCGGCCAGGTCCGTGACCAGGCCTCAGTTATTTTTTGACCTGTATCCACTTGGCTTCCAACCATTTTTATAAAATTACTCTTTGGTCACTCTTCATTTGCTTTCATTATCCGTAATTTTTTTCATACAGTGACGAAGTTAGCGCTAAACCTACAGGGATCATAGAACGTCAAAGAACTGGGAAGCAGTCAAATTTGATCCCAAGAAAAGGAAGGCATTAAATATTTTTTTGATCAGTAGCTCTTCACTGGCATTAAGGCACCTTCGTTGAAAGGATTTTAACCCAAAGATGATCGAAAAATAGCTGCCATCTCCTGTAAGTCTCCGAAATGAATTATCTTCCAATAATCGATAATATTTTCATTTATGTCTACGTGTAATATGTGACATGGAGAGTTGGTTTAACTTTGCTCATTCGTTCTTCCTCATCATCAAAGTTTAATGTTCGTCATTATTATATTAAGAGCGACAATATATTGACAGGACAGTATAGCAGGTGGGGAATGAGCTGCAATCAGGTTTAATACAAGGAAGGAGAGGGGAACACTTCCACTTGGTGGATCAAGAGCCCATTGTCTGCATTACAGTACCCTTACCTCACTGGCCAACAAGTAGTCTTCAGATATAATTGCAAGTGGGTTAGCTATCTCTTTGGATGTTAATTCTCATTCTGGTTTCACTTTCCACCAGTACTTCTATTTTTTATAACAAAAAGTAGGAGTACTGGTGGAAAAATGTCTAGACGAGTTAGAGCAAACCATTCGGAATCAGTGTCCTGAGAGTTATCTAGATTCTATCTTATTACGAGCGAGATGAATGTTGTCTTGACAATGATGAACGAGCGAGATGAATGTTGTCTTGACAATGATGAACGAGCGAGATGAATGTTGTCTTGACAATGATGAACGAGCGAGATGAATGTTGCCTTCACAATGATGAACGAGCGAGATGAAGGTTGCCTTCACAATGATGAACGAGCGAGATGAAGGTTGCCTTCACAATGATGAACGAGCGAGATGAATGTTGCCTTCACAATGATGAACGAGCGAGATGAAGGTTGCCTTCAAAATGATGAACGAGCGAGATGAATGTTGCCTTCACAATGATGAACGAGGGAGATGAAGGTTTCCTTCACAATGATGAACGAGTGAGATGAAGGTTGCCTTCACAATGATGAACGAGCGAGATGAAGGTTGCCTTCACAATGATGAACGAGCGAGATGAATGTTGCCTTCACAATGATGAACGAGGGAGATGAAGGTTTCCTTCACAATGATGAACGAGCGAGATGAAGGTTGCCTTCACAATGATGAACGAGCGAGATGAAGGTTGCCTTCACAATGATGAACGAGTGAGATGAATGTTGCCTTCACAATGATGAACGAGGGAGATGAAGGTTTCCTTCACAATGATGAACGAGGGAGATGAATGTTGCCTTCACAATGATGAACGAGCGAGATGAAGGTTGCCTTCAAAATGATGAACAAGCGAGATGAATGTTGCCTTCACAATGATGAACGAGCGAGATGAATATTGCCTTCACAATGACAACATTATCAAGTTATTAACATGGAAAGGTTGAAGGTAATCAGATATGACACTTAGAAATTTTCACTTGAAAAGAGATGTTTCAGTTTTCCAGTTTCCTCCAAATATAGGAAAATGTTACCTACATAAGCCTAAATCATCCATACTTTTCTCTAAGTACAACTGGCAACCTTTAAAAAAAAAATAAGTAATAAAGTTAGCAGTTTTTATGTAAGCTTCGTATACATAAGAACATAAGAAAGAAGGAACACTGCAACAGGCCTACTGACCCATACGGAGCAGGTCCATGTCCCACCCCGGATTATCGCAATGACCCACCCAGTCTGGTCATCCCCACTCAAGGATGGAGCGCTGTACCAGACCCAGCAGCACAAGCTAGTCAGGTCCAACTCACACCCACCCACACCCACTCATGTATTTATCTAACCTATTTTTAAAACTTCGCAACGTTTTAGCCTCAATAACTGTACTCGGGAGTTTGTTCCACTCATCCACAACTCTATTACCAAACCAGGCTTTCCTATATCCTTCCAGAATCTGAATTTTTCCAACTTGAAACCATTGCAAACCTACAAATTTTTAAAAATGATCTTGAGGCCACACACATGTTATGAGCACATAAACGTCTGTTATGGTCATTTAAACTAGAATAACCAAATGATGTCAAACACTTGAACTTATTTCTGATTAGAAGAAAAATTCTCTAATTATTGCACAGATGTCAGTTTGATTAATATGGCTGGCGCATGATAGCTTACACAATTTACAATGAAGGGATTAAAATAAGATAAGATTTTGTTAGAATTTTTAACCCTTTAAAGGGTATTCACCCAGGATAACCCATTAAAGTCAGAACGTCATCGAACACTGTCTTATTTCACTTGGGGGTCTTGTAATTTTCTTCCCCAGGATACGACTTACGACAGTCGGTTAACACCTTCTGTGACATCTTCATTGTGAGTTCCTTGTTTCCATCTCAAAATAGTATGGAAACTACCCAACAACCTTTCTACCTTTAGTGTTGAAGTACATAGTATTTGTCAATCCTTTGTATTAGTTGGCACACCAAAGATTGACAATTAAATAATTTGAAGTGATTCGAGGATCTCGAGACACTTGTATAGCACTGCCTCAGACTCCTACACAAACACAACTCTCAAGGTTATGACATATCCATTCAATGGACACCTGCACCTTGCAGTGTCACACACAATGAAATATTTGATGAGCTTGCTAAAGTGATGTACAATGCAACATTCACTACCCCACTAACATCTCTGCTAGTAGCACGTAAAGGTAACTCTTAAAACTAACATTAAAACAAATTTGTTGAAAACCGGAAAATGTCATATTAAATAACACTTTGAAATAATTAAAAAAGAGTTTAAAACTAGTATATAAAGTAATGACCAGACAAAGGCTTAGATGCACTAAGCTAGCAGCCCACAACTACAGGTACAAAACTTGTATAAATTAAAATGGCACTCATCAATTTTCAAGAAATAGTGAAATATGTTGGTTAAAGGGACCTAAGTGCAATTAATGTAACATTTTGCGGGAACGTTTCGCTCTCCAGGGGCTTTGTCAAGCCGTTACAAACAATACATGGACACAAGGTACATAATCGTTGTAGGTAGTAGCAGAAGTAGTAGTACTTTTGTTGTTAGTAGCAGTGGTGGGTGGTGGTGGTGACTCACGAAATCGTAATGACACGATTGCAAACAAACCATACCCCGGCCGGGATTGAACCCGTGGTCAGAGAGTCTCAAAACTCCAGCCCGTCGCGTTAGCCACTAGACCAGCTAGCCACAATAAGATTCGTCCAACGAGGTATATTTCTACACCATAGGAAGGTTAGCAGGGGCACCGCTGTGACCACAAATGCAATTTGTGGTCACAGTGGTGCCTGTGCTAACCTTCCTATGGTGTAGAAATATACCTAGTTGGACGAATCTTATTGTGGCTAGCTGGTCTAGTGGCTAACGCGACGGGCTGGAGTTTTGAGACTCTCTGACCACGGGTTCAATCCCGGCCGGGGTATGGTTTGTGGTGGTGGTGGATGGGTGGGTGGGTGGTTGGGTGGGTGGGTGGTTGGGTGGGTGGGTGGGTGGGTTGTGGTGGCGGCGGTGGCGACAGCTATGTGATGGCGGAGTTGATTCTTTTAAGGAAATTTCTTGCTAATCCTTCAAAGATGATGAAGCTGCCTTTATTCTGTTTGTTTTAGAAATAACGATTAATGATGATTCAAGTCATTTACGTCTACGGAAATTGGGCTCTTTAATCACTAGCCATTGACATTCTCAAAGTTAATGAGGATAATAATCTTCCTCTACCTCCCGGAGATTTCGTTGACATGACTGAATTCTATATTAACTGCAACTGCTTTTCTTTTGATAACAGGCTCTACAAACAAACCTATGGCATGTGAATGGAGTCCCCCATCAGCGCCGTCTTAGCTAACTTGTATATGGAATACCTGGAAGCTGAACGCATCGCCATTACCATTCCCACCAGCGTCACATGGTTACCTTATCTGGACGACGTCCTCATAATAACTCCCAAACGCAGCTGAACCGGGAATACAGTTTACACTTGAAGAGTCAAATGACACGCTACCATTTCTAGACGTCCTCAGTCACAAAGCAGATATCACTAAGGTTTCAAGTTTACAAGAAGCTTACAAACAAAAAGAGATCTTACACTTTTCAGTCCAAAAGAGGCATTACCGAATTTGCATTCCACAGTTTCTTGGCAAGGAGGGTACGTACGTATATACACCAGCCCTTCAGCGAGGTACATTTTAATTCCTTTTTCATCAGTGACTGCAAGAAAAGAGCACTTAAGATCATCAGCTCTCCACGCACTAACACCACCCATAACAAAATTATAATTCTTCCCTACAGACAGGTTGCATTGACCGTCTCTCAAGTACTCGTGCAAGCTAACACTAGAGTTGTCATCGCAACCAGTACTTCAAAAGATCTGACTAGGACGTTATTGAAGAACCTTGAACCAATCAAACGCGGGGGGGGGGGGTTATATTATACCCTGTGGAGGCTGTGACGGAATATGCATAGGTGAAACAGCAAGAAACCTCGAAACAAGTCTCAATGAACACGTGTAAGAACGATAACTTGAACAACGCCTGTGTACAGCAATGGAATTCCGCCAATCAGCTGATGAAATTCAACGACGCCATCCTAGTGATTCAAGAACTCAGCTTTTGTAGACGTAAATGCCTTGAATGACCATTAATATTTCTAACAAAATTAAACAGAATAAACGCAGTTTCATAATTTCTGAAGAATTAGCAAGTATTCTCCTAAAAAGAATGAACCCTTTCATCACGTAGCTGCTACCTCTAATATTACCACCACCACCATCACCACTACAATATACATAAATCAGAATATAGCCTTGACGTTAAGGCAATGCCATCAAACTGAACAAGATAAATGCCATCAATAATTTAGGATTTTTTTTCCTGTCAGAGACAGGAGCACTAGGACAACGATTCCCGCAAACAACTGCAGTGACAACAGACATCTCTGAACCAACACAACTAGTCTATCCACTACTGTTCTTTCGAGTCCACTTGAGATGGACCCGTATGAACATTAGTAATGTACAGTAGACAGCTGAAACTGTTGTAACTGACATGTGTAAATTACTTTAAAGAACGCCTCTTATGTAGCGCAATTTGGGCAGCTAATAATTACTAGACAATTGGACATGCAGTAGTTTACTTGAATGCCATATTTGACATTTAAGCACTATGACACTGACATATGAATTCGGACATTTTTAGATCTTGTGTAAAAATTTGTTACATTTGTATCAGGAAATGCTGAGATTAGAATACATATTTGTTAATGCTATGTTGAAACTGATTGGTGATAGTGTGGGCATCATTATGAATGCTATTTATCTCACCAGGGCTGCTATTAATACATCAGGCTAGAACATAGCTAGACAAAACAGGGATTAAGTTTTTTAATTTTTGCATATTATGGAGGAGAGTTTCAAATTCTAGGGCCTTTTATTTGCATGAAGTTCTTGTATAGATCGAGTTGAACATCTGGTGTATCAAACTTTACTTAGTTCTTGTATCGCGTCAGAATATTCTGTTGCAGTTCTCCAGAATGAGTCAGAGCGCTGGGTTAAAGTTCGTGCTGAGTTTCCTGATTATATAAAATACTTCGTGCTAAGTATGGATGTCTTGCATGTTCAATAAGTAGAGACTTTTGAATAACAGGGTTGTGTAATGCTTGGAACATGTGTAAATTTGACTGTTATCTGCTAGCTTCAGGCATAATAGAGGGGCCCGCTGGATTAAATCGAAAAAAAGAGTTTTCGACCATTCTATATTTTCAAGTGCTCGCCTTGATTCTCCTGTTATTAAGAAATTCTGAGCACTTTTTTTACTCACACTATCAAACATTTTTTTTGTCTAAACCCTGATGTGTATACCAGGTATATATGATATTTTAGGTTAGCAGTGAGAGGAACAACAGAGGTTTTTAGAGGACTGTTAAGGAATAAGAAAACTTCACTGAGAGCCAAAAAACTACTGAAGTTAAACTGGTTTGAGAGTGTATAATATATCAACACAATAAAAGTTGTATCAAAGTCTGAGTTTGCTATTGATACCTCTTTCCCTCAGTAATGTTGCCTGGTTTTATAATAATATTATGTATTGCATTTATTATGGTAACTAAGAAGAATTTCTCAGAAAATATATGTATATCCGTACTATTTGAATATATTGTAATATTTGAAGAGCTGAGGAAATATTAAATTATTCATAATTGTTTTTATTCTTAACTCGGTGGCTACTAATTAGTTATTTCTTCCATGTTTAATTCTAAGGCTACTTTCATACAAAAGCATGGTCTCCTAAGAAGCAAGGTAAGTGCTGCTTATTACTTACCCTCTTAAAATTCTTCCATTCATAATGGCAACAGCTTTTGAAGGTTAGTATTATTTAACTGTTTACTGAATTTTCCATTTTTTTTAATATTTGAATTAAACCTAGTGGAAGGAGCGCAGATTTTCGGAACCTGTTAAACGAGAGCGTTCAATACTTGTACATTTGTCCATGTGATACGCACCATTAAGTCTGCTGTCCTAATTTCGCCAGCTTTCTGGATGAAATATCATTGCCATACCCAAAATGAAAAATATTATTAGTTTAATTTTTATTATTACAGTTGCCTCAATTTCATGCACGTAGGATTCAGATCAATAAGTTGTACTGCATATATATAGATCGTTGCCAGCAACACTGCTTAACCGGGTTGTCATCAGATCCTGTAATTCTGATTGACCGTGATTCTTAGAGGGCTTATGCTATCCATCATTCTGTGGATTTAAAAAATTTCCAGGACTTGTTTTTCAGCTACTGATATATATATATATATATTTTATCTATGACATCATTAGTAAGTTGTTTGCATGTCAAAATATGTTCAAAAACAAAACTATAACATAATTTGAATTGTATAAATCTGCGTGACTTGAAAAAGGCAGTGACTTAATCTATATAGCACAGCTTCTGTACTCTGAAAATACTTCAAGATTGCTCCAAAATTTTTCAAGGTTTAGAAAGATGGTTAAGCTTTGCCCTTTCATTCACTCGAAAGCAATTATTGCAAAATCTTTAGAACAACCAAAATTTTAGAGTAAATTTACGGATTACTTACTCTACAATCAATAATTACATTGAATTATGGTTTTTCTTCTTCCTACAACTTTTCATTTTGATTTAGCTCATAACACGAGAAAACTTCATATAAGCAGCTTCAAATTTTCGAAGCTGGTGTACGGTAACTAGGGCCAGATTCTAGTTACAAGTGTCATTCACAGGTAACTTATGAGGAAAGTTGTTGAACCAGTTCCCACTATCCTCGAATGGCTCAGATAACATCCAAAACATTACGACGTAGCTTCTAACATTCAAAATGCGACTCCCAGTTGGACGACGGAAGAAGAGTGAAGTTTAAGTGTATAGGTGAACATATACTCTTCTGTGTAAAACAGAGTGAAATTTGTGACTCCTTTTTCTCAGTGGCTTCAATATTAAATTGCTGATGCATCTCACGGCTAGCATAGCTTTTATTAGGTTTAAACTCTATCGGGAAATACGTCAAAATAACATTTTTATTAAACTTGGAATAAGTGGAATCAGTAGGATAACTGGTGAATGTCTCAGCTCTGTTTTCCGGATAATGTTTAGCTGCTTAATTAAGTCCCACTTTGCCAGTTTTATTAAATAAACAGTAATATTGATCTCACAGTACATAAAGAATGCCTCTCCGTATCGCCGTCAAAATATTAAAGTTTATGCATTTTATTAGATGGAAGACGCCCGTTAATTTTAGACTATGTGCAAATCTGAAATTTTAATAATTTTAAAAAATGGATTCGTTGGATTTAAAGCAATTGCTGGAGATTTTTTTTTTTTTTGATAGTCTTCAGACTTTCAGTGATGATAGACTTTATTATAAGAAAGCTTGGGTTTCGCTTTAAGCTTCGTAAATTTAAAAAAAAAATATTTAATTGATTTCCATAATAAAACCAGAGAATGCCTCCAATGGTCTGCTTTAATCGCTTAAGGGTTTTTATATTTTAATTAGAAGTTTGATATAGATTTTTTTTTTTTAGATTTTCTGATTAAACTGGGAAACACAAATTAGAAAAATTAGGAAAGTTTGAAAACCAAGTTCAATCTTTTTCTTAGAAGAATGGAGAGCATTTGAAATAGAACAGAGCTGCAAAAAAAAAAATGAGAACTATTTAAAACTCGCCCTTTTAGAGCAATTTTATTTTTCAGGAGAGTTTATTGAATCTTTAGTTCAACCAACCAATCACGTTTAAGATTGCCGCTTCAGCTAAGGTGGATTCTCCGCAACGCAGCTGGCTGAGGGAGCAGATTTCCACTGCCACTGGTCGTGACCACTGTTTCTTTGACTGGCTCTCATTTGTACTATTTCCAATCTGTTTTAGTCTCTTATTAATATTGTATAAAGTGTATATATTGTTGAAGGAGTACACGGGTAAAGAACTCTACCCCTGCTTGCTTTCCTTGCCTTTGCTTTGCCTACTGAGTTCTATTTGCTTGCTGACTTAGTTACGACCAGGTACCACAGACCATCACAGTACCTAATGTGT